>NC_084566.2:11289124-11426624 GCF_033978685.3 Nerophis lumbriciformis
GCACTGTAACAAAACATAAACACAACAGAACAAATACCCAGAATCCCTTGCAGTACTAACTCTTCCGGGACGCTACAATATAAACCCCCCCCGCTACCCCCTACCCCCACCCACCCCAACCCCGCCCACCTCAACCTCCTTGTAGTCTCTCTCAGGGAGAGCATGTCCCAAATTCCAAGCTGCTGTTTGGATAGATAGATAGGAAAAATGTAATTCCAGCAGCAGTGTACAGAATTGAGATCGAATTTAAAAAGTAAAAAGTAAATAATGGGGGTATAAATGGAAACAGAATAGAAAAATATTACAATAAGAATAAAAATAAAAAGCAACAATGAGAATAAAAATATAACAGTAAAATAAGAATATAACAAGAGAAACTAGGCAGTAGTGACCATGTTATGAAAATGTATTGCACTGTTATTGTTTTGAGGCATGTTAAAAAAAATAATGCATTTTGTGACTTCAATAATAAATATGGCAGTGCCATGTTGGAATTTTTTTTCCATAACTTGAGTTGATTTATTTTTGAAAACCTTGTTACATTGTTTAATGCATCCAGCGGGACATCACAAGAAAATTAGGCATAATAATGTGTTAATTCCACTACTGTATATATCGTATCGGTTGATATCAGTATCGGTAATTAAGAGTTGGACAATATCGGAATATCGGATATCGGTAAAAAAGCCATTATCGGGCATCTCTACTTCCTGCCAAACCTTAAATATGTCTATAATCGTACCAGTGGAACACTCATACACTGGCACATCGGAGAGGACAACCTCTGAGCAATGTCCTACTGCGTGTTATCCACAAACAAGTCATGTCACTTTTCCGGTCACAGGATATTTCCATCACCAAACATTTGATCCATTAACATTTAATTGCCCTCCCATACCCCTAAGTGGAAACTCCCAACCCTCAATAGCTCACAATCGAGGATTGGGAGGATAGAAACATTGGTTCAAAGTGAGTGGTAAAAGAAAATGTTGGCATGCGATGCCACAATAACTGAACAATGCATTCTTAATGATGACTGAATGCAGCACAGCGCACCATGGCAGTGATGTGTCGACATTCATATCAGGAAGGGAGGGAGGGCATGAAGGCAGAGTGACGTAAGTCAGGGTGAAGGAGGACAGAGGATGATGGAAGCAGGAAGACATGGAGGATATGACATAAGAAAGGATCCATATAGGATGTGCATGGGTAAATAAAGGTGGAGGAGACGTGTGAGACACGGGATGCAAAACTGTCAAGTTTGCAAATTAGTTTTGTTTGTATACGATCTGAGAAAATGACTGTGTTATATGAAGACAGGATTTCATTTTCACCCTTGCCTGGTTGCCGTAGAAGAAGCCAACTCACTGCATGAGTCAGCTTGCAGACTGATGACTGATGATTTGGCTGTGTTGAGCTGTCCTGTCCACAGGGCACAGTACCAATACATTGATCATATACCAAGACAATGCTGTCTCATATGCTTCAGCTTCTATGCTACTGCACAAGGCCTTAATACCCAGCCTGTAGAACAGTCCATCCGTGGTCTTAAATACAAATGTATTGGAGGTTCTTTTTTTTTAACTATTTAAATAAGTGCATCTGTATCTATGAACCTACTGTATATGTGAGATGTGAGTGTTTATGTCTGTCGTTGTCAGGCTGTGTTCACTTTTATCGTTTACAATTAGGGCTGTCAGCAATTAAAATATTTCATTGCAATTAATCACACTCTTTGCCCGATTTTAATACTATCAACATGCAACACGACAATTAGTTTTTATGCAGACACTCTTTTACAGGCACACAAACAAACGCACTACGGTCCAAACTTTTTCCACCAAGGGTTGCATACCAAAAAGTTTATACATGACAAAGGCTGAGGATGAATGCCCCAAAACACGGGAATAGAGAAAAAGAAGGAGCTTATTGATTATGGCGTGAAGTGCAATGGCGGACGGGCTCCAATTTTCGGGTCATATGCAGATCTCAAATGCACATCAGCAGGAACCAATAGGGAAGAAAAGTTAGTTTTGCAATTTAGAGGTCCTTATAGACCAGGGGTCGGCAACCTTTACCAGTCAAAGAGCCATTTTGACCAGTTTCACAAATTAAAGAAAACAATGGGAGCCACAATAATCTTTTGAAATGTAAAATGAAATAACACTGCATACAAAGTTTTTTTTTTGCTTTGTGCTATGTATAAACCAAGGGTCTCAGACACGCGGCCCACACCTTAATATGAAAATTAAATGTTAGTGCGGCCCACGGGTTTTATATGAATGGCACTTGACAGCGTCATACTTGTCAACCCTCCTGATTTTTCCGGCAGACTACGTATTTCAAGACAACTGTTCTCTCGAACGTGCCGTGATGATACAGCATTTAGCGGCCACTACAACCACCGTGCCGGCCCAACCACACGCTGTATGGGGCTTCTGCTTGCTCAAGTAAGTGACAGCAAGGCATACTTGGTCAACAACCACACAGGTTACACTGACGGTGGCGGTATAAAAAACTTTAACACTCTTACTAATAATGCGCCACACTGTGAACCCACACCAAACAAGAATGACAAACACATTTTGGGAGAACATCTGCACCGTAACACAACATAAACACAACAGAACAAATACCCAGAATCCCATGCAGCCCTAACTCTTCCGGGCTACATTATACACACCCCGCTACCAAACCCCGCCCACCTCAACCGAAGCATTATTGTAAGGGTGAAAATCGGAGAATATTAATCCCGGGAGTTTTCGGCGAGAGGCACTGAAATCTGGAAGTCTCCCGGGAAAATCGGGGGGGTCGGCAAATATGCAGCTGAGCCGCATCAGAGTGATCAAAGAGCCGCATGCGGCTCCGGAGCCGCGGGTTGCCGACCGCTGTTATAGACACACCATAATAATACCCGTATGTTGAAGCACAGCATGTCTGATTACGGTAGCCGTAATGCGCAGGCAATCCATAGAGGTGCGACTTCGTAGCTTATCGAAGTCATACTTAAACATTTTGACAATTTTTTGCGGGCCGTGAACAATGTCCTGTATTCTCAAATAAACATCTAAGTTTTGGTCTGGCTTTCTTTTGTCAAATTTTTGTATCTGCATTGCATTCACATAATTTCCCCATTGATGGATGAATAAAGTCCATCCTACACTAACATGTACTTTTACGGACAGGGGGCGTCAACCTGCAGTCTACACGCATCTCTTTTGTGTGACTGCCATCAACTGATCACACTCATCATAACACCATGTACCACAAAAAATTGCTTTGAGGTCGGTAAGCACAACCAGAATTAATCCATACATTAGGATCACCAGGTTATAAGGCGCACTGTCGACTTTTGAGAAAATGAAAAGATTTTAAGTGCGCCTTATAGTCCGAAATATATAGCATTAGCAAACATACAGGATACATTCTGCACTGCAGCTAATGTTATAATCAGGTAGGGGTACTGTGATGTGTGCTGTGTTGTTTATTTAAAGGTAAAACTGCATTATAAGCTTTACTATATACACAGTCTTTGGTAATGTTTTACTGTAGTAGATGGTCCTGACCAACAACAAACACCATAATTTTAAGTTTGTGGTCTGATCATTCGTCATTTCCCATCTGACAGCACTGGTGGGAGTGTTGGAGTAATTGAACTCCTGTCTGAGAGCTGCAACATTCTGACTTACAATGAATACAAGGCCTTCCTACACTCCATCACTGTCAAGTAGTTTATAAACTCTCCCTGTTTAATTACATTAACTGCTGCATAGAAACATACCCTTTTGATTAGTTTTGTTGTTTTTGAGTACACGGATGTTTATTCCCCACAGCTGTGGTAAGAGATCTCCATTCAAGTAATGAAAATCATGTTTAAAGTACTCATGACATGTGCGGTGTATTGTCTGAATACTATTGAGCAGCTGTGAAATGAAGGTAATCATTGCAGACACAGTCTCAAATTGGTTTCTCCATCTCAGCATCAAGAAGCATATACACATATTTAAATTCACAAAAGCAAAGGGAAATATTAAATATTAGATCCAAACATATATGATTTAAGATCATGCTGCAACTCGTTTCTATGATCTTAACGAATAACACCAGGCACCCTATTTTTTTTAGGTGGAAGACATAAAAAGTCACATTCAATGTTGTTTTTAATCTACAGTAAAGATCCAGATGCATGTTTTGTGCTGCTTATAAGAGTGGGCTGTTGGCCTTGACTCGCTCAGTGTATTTGTTGATTGTGCATATATATAACGCAAGACTAAAATATGAACAAACGTTAAATTCTCTACGAAATGTTTCATTAAAATTTTTATTATGGTGCTGTAAATTTGTTACCTTATGCAAGCCACAATTTGCCTGACTTTCACCGTCGTGCACTAAACAACGTACCAATCTACCATCCTTCGGTGGTTTGAGAACACTCATTTGATTTTCCGAAATTCAGAGCTGAATGAATAAAGCCCACCATTAAAACACAAGTTAGTTTTGTACGCCACTGCAGGTGACTACGTTGATGCGAAGGCTGGCTTGTTACAGGGGGCAGCACGGTGGTCCAGGGGTTATTGCGTGTGCCTCACAACAAGAAGGTCCTGTGTTCGATCCCCGGGCTCTTTCTGTGATGATTTTGCATGTTCTCCCCATGACTGCGTGGGTTCCCTCCGGGTACTCCGGCTTCCTCCCACCTCCAAAGACATGCACCTGGGGATTGATTGGCAACACTAAATTGGCATGAGTGTGTGAATGTTGTCTATCTGTGTTGGCCCTGCGACGAGGTGGCGACTTGTCCAGGGTGTACGCTGCCTTCCGCCTGAATGCAGCTGGGATAGGCTCCAGCCACCCCCGTGAGCCTGAGAGGAACAAGCGGTAGAACATGGATGGATAGATGGATGGCTTGTTTCAGGCAGCCCGGCACATTTCACATAATTCAATCAAATTGAAAATATGAAGACGACAGGGAAGGCATCTCTGCCTAAATAGTTTTTATTTATGTCAATATTTTGACAAATGGAAGGTTTATTTTGCTAATCTTAAAAAAAGCTGGGTCGTATACATTTGTTTTTTATGAGATTTGTAACAAAGATTTTAGCATATCACACAGAGCATGACAAATCACAAAAATATTACCCTTTTGTGTTTTCTTTTATGCTATATAGGCTTCAGTAGGAATATTGCACCATTGGTTGGGTTACTAGTGCTATTAGTTTTTTACTCTGCTCTAACCCCGCTACCACTATTTCCCACTATTTTCACATATTTAAAAATGCAAATATTGACAGGTATGCAGATCACAATCACCATATGTGACTTTAATATGTGACCAGTACAGATGTTCCGATCAGGGTTTTATGTTTCCGATTCTAATCACCCATGGGTTACATCAGCCACAAACAATATCAGTCACATTTTTTATTATTTATGGTGAGTGCTGTTGACAGTTAAACAATAACAACACAATATTTAATCTAATTTGTTATTGTATTTTTAGTACATACAATTGATTGATCAAAACAAAGTCAATAGTACACAATAACTAAAGAAAAGTAAAAACTACCATCTACTACTAATTTAAATGATTTGTTTTTTCCCCCCGACTGTAATTCCTCCTGTTTTAAGTGTATTATTGCTTGTATTCCGTCACGTGTGAAAACCAGTGGTTGTCAACCAAGCCAAGATGTCTGAGTACAAAAGAGGCTTAAATATTCCTGCAAGAAGCAGATAAGAGCAACAAATCTAACCATGCAATGGAATAGATCCCTATACTTTATCAAAAAAAGATTTGTCAAGTGATATTAAGGATTATTTGTCGGCCGTTTTCCCAGACATGTCAAACTTTTGTGCTCCAGACACCATTCTACACGACAAAACAAATGTAAACTTGGTAAAGCATGGAGGTCTACAACTTCTTTGTGTGTGACTGGGTCAAGGAAATTGGTATCAAGACTCTCCCAGATAAATATGCATCGTTTTTGCTCGGGTAAGGTTGCATTTCATGATTTAACTTCTCGTTTACTGGCATGTTTGTTGCTGTTGCAAGCGCCGTTTACGAGTAGCGTGTTTTTCCCCGTCTTTATCAAAATATAACTATAGATGTCAACATTGTGTATGTGCTGAAATCTTCATTTATGATTGTTGTCTTTAGTAAAAGCTCTTTTAGGATTTGCTCACATTTGCTTACTTTTATTTAGATTTACCGAGTTGGTGCTTTTCAAACCACTTTTAGCAAACATGTGTTTAAGAAATACAAATCACAGCAAGATAATACTTAAATGGGAAATAAACGTTAAAACTATATCAAACAAACCTTTAAAAGCCTACTGAAATGCGATTTTCTTATTTAAACGGGGATAGCAGGTCCATTCTATGTGTCATACTTGATCGTTTTGCGATATTGCCATATTTTTGCTGAAAGGATTTAGTAGAGAACATCGACGCTAAAGTTCGCAACTTTTGGTCGCTGATAAAAGTAGCAGACGAGTAGCGTGACGTCACAGGTTGTGGAGCTCCTTACATCTGCACATTGTTTACAATCATGGCCACCAGCAGCGAGAGCGATTCGGACCGAGAAAGCAACCATTTCCCCATTAATTTGAGCGAGGATGAAAGATTTGTGGATGAGGAAAGTGAGAGTGAAGGACTAGAGGGCAGTGGGAGCGATTCAGATAGGGAAGATGCTGCGAGAGGCGGGTGGGACCTGATATTCAGCTGGGAATGACTAAAACAGTAAATAAACACAAGACATATATATATTCTATTAGCCACAACACAACCAGGCTTATATTTAATATGCCACAAATTAATCCCGCATAACAAACACCTCCCCCCTCCCGTCCATATAACCCGCCAATACAACTCAAACACCTGCACAACACACTCAATCCCACAGCCCAAAGTACCGTTTACCTCCCCAAAGTTACGTACGTGACATGCACATAGCGGCACGCACGTACGGGCAAGCGATCAAATGTTTGGAAGCCGCAGCTGCATGCGTACTCACGGTACCGCGTCTGCGCATCCAACTCAAAGTCCTCCTGGTAAGAGTCTCTGTTGTCCCAGTTCTCCACAGGCCAATGGTAAAGCCTGACTGTCATCTTTCGGGAATGTAAACAATGAAACAACGGCTGTGTTTGTGTTGCTGCAGCCACCCGCAATACACCGCTTCTCCCACCTACAGCTTTCTTCTTTGCTGTCTCCATTGTTCATTGAACAAAGTGCAAAAGATTCACCAACACAGATGTCCAGAATACTGTGGAATTTTGCGATGAAAACAGACGACTTAATAGCTGGCCACTATGCTGTCCCAAAATGTCCTCTACAATCCGTGACGTCACGTGCCGGCGTCATCATACCGAGACGTTTTCAGCAGGATATTTCGCGCGGAATTTAAAATTGCACTTTAGTAAGCTAACCCGGCCGTATTGGCATGTGTTGCAATGTTAAGATTTCATCATTGATATATAAACTATCAGACTGCGTGGTCGGTAATAGTGGGTTTCAGTAGGCCTTTAACGAAGTGATTGCTGCAAACTCATGCATTCTTCGACTCTGCTACCTGTGACTGAAGTGTGAGCTGCATGCTTTTCTCGTCGTTCTTTCGCAAAATCTTGCACTCTTCCACCCTTTTTGATTACCTCTCGAGGAACTCTGAAGAAACGTTCATCCTTTTCACGATTCGTACAAATTGTACAGCTGAAAACAACATAAGAGTAGTGCATTTTTTCTTCAAGAAAGGCTGAATGGCGCCTAGTATCCATTGAGAACAGCGCCAGCTTGACCACCACCAGTATTTGATGGGCGGGACGTGAATCCAAGCAATTCCCTACATTTGTTAACATGAACAAAAACAAAAATATCAACCTCATCACTCTACTTATGTATCGGTAATATACTAATACTCCCCTTGTTGTCGAAACTACCAATTTATGGATTGGTGCACCCTCTTAAATGTTGTGTACTGACTAACGTATTGCTCACACCCAAACAGTTGTTTTATTATCTTCTCTCATGACGCTTACTAACCTACTTGATCATGTAATTTTAATAGCTGATTACTCTCTGCTGTAATGTGGTTCTATTTACAATTTGTGAAAAGTCAGGATGGTAGACCATCAACACTCAAGCACCAATAACTAAAAAGTACTAGAACACCAGTCACTGTCCACAGTCTTGTCATTCAATCACTATGTCATAATAAGAAGGGTCTGGATAAGTATGAAGCCCCTGCTCCAAACTCAACTGTAATGTGCTGTTTTTTTCATAAACGCATCCAGCACACTTCTGCTGATTATTGTTGAAACATGATCTCTTGTGATGTTTCACACTGCATCATTTAAAATGCCCCCAAATTATTAATTAAAGGGGCTGTTAGCAGCTTATTCAAGGCTTGCTTATGTTATCATTGGTGGTTCAAAAGAACTTATATTATTTTAAATATCTATGTTTTTCACAATCATTAATTGTATTGTCAATAAAAAGGTCTGGTACAGCGTGTGCACATACACAAAAGCAGTCTGAGAAGCGACAAACAATTTGTGGTCAACTTGCTCCCAATTCTGCCTGTAAACGCCAGGAGGCAGAAAAAACACTTCAAGAGATAGACGCCACCAAAAAGCGATTACACAAAGCGAGAAGTAAGACGAGAGTAAATATAGAAGATGCTTTTGCGCGGTGAAGGGACCTTTGTAAACACAAAAATCAAAATGAATGCTGTGCACAAGGTCATAGGAGACCTAATCTACATTATGACCAGTGTTGGGTTAGTTACTGAAAACCAGTAACTAGTTACTTAAATTCAAAAGTAACTCAGTTACTAACTCAGTTACTTACACTTAAAAGTAATGTGTTACTGTGAAAAGTAACTATTTAGTTACTTCTTTTTTTTCTTTTTCTTTTTAAGGCTTCCATTAATGCCCTTTTAGCCTTCATTTCAGTACTGTTATTGCACTGGAGAATAATACAATCTGTTGATCAACTTGACATGCATTTGCATCACTGAACTCTGCTAAGCAATGTGGTCTACATACAACACGTGGGGACGGCGTGGCGCAGTGGAAGAGTGGCCGTGCGCAACCCGAGGGTCCCTGGTTCAATCCACACCTAGTACCAACCTCGTCATGTCCGTTGTGTCCTGAGCAAGACACTTCACCCTTGCTCCTGATGGCTGCTGGTTAACGCCTTGCATGGCAGCTCCCGCCATCAGTGTGTGAATGTGTGTGTGAATGGGTAAATGTGGAAGTAGTGTCAAAGCGCTTTGAGTACCTTGAAGGTAGAAAAGCGCTATACAAGTACAACCCATTTATCATTATTTAACACACAAAGACAAAGATATGTTTCAGAGGGCCAATTTATTTCGGACCAGAACAAATTGACACAACTATTTTAAATAGCTGCAACATAACATACATAAGTAACAAACCACATAATAACAACATAGCTGTAAACCTGGCTTCACACAAGGAAGGCACACATGACATGATTATATGTCATGTCACTATATACAGCACACATACTGCTATGTACACGCCTAACCAGGTCTTTTTTTCTCTCAAGGAATTGTGAAATAAAATCATGTCTTCAGGAGAGCAATACTGCACTGAAGCCCAGAACAGTCTACGCATTTCCCCAGTTTTAGTTTAGAGATAAGGAAAGATTGGCCTGGCCCACTAGAATCCCTCTTTATTTTTGTGAACTTTATAGTCTATACATTTAGAGTGATGTGATAATCAAACACTCTAGACGTCTAGAATGAAAGAGTATATAAGAGAATTGACAGAGTGTGTGTACCTTTAGTGCTGAATGATGAGCAGAGGCAGAGTTTGGAGTGTTTTCTTTAGCTCGCTTTCCATGTTTATGTACTCACTGTCCAGGTACGTGGAAAATGTTTTCCGTGCCATTTGCTGTTTGACGCCGGTATCATGCTAATTAGCTGCCTGAAAGCGGGTGACTCCACTCCACTATCGGTCTTTTTTTCCTCCACCATTTTTCGAATGTTTCCTTGCAAAGGAGACTGCGTCGTCACGTGAGCTGCACATGACACATCATTGGCTGGCTTACTGCCACCTCATGAGACGAAGCCTTTTACTTTTGTACTGTTTTTGTACTGAATTTGATAATTGTTTCTCAGCTTTTTGTAAATGTTGCAGTTTATAAATAAAGGTTTAAAAAAAAAAAAAAAACTAGCCTCAGCGCATGCGCATAGCATAGATCCAACGAATCGATGACTAAATTAATCGGCAACTATTTTTATAATCGATTTTAATCGATTTTAATCGATTTAATTGATTTAATCGATTAGTTGTTGCAGCCCTAGACTAAACAATCCTATTGTGGGTTGCACAAATTCATCTTCTATGTTGTTACGTTAGTTTATACTTTCAATGGTAGCTAATTTTAGCAGTTGATGCACCTTTGCCGGCAATTACAGCCTAAAGTGTTTTTGAACTCGATGCCACAAGCTTGACACACCTATTTTTGGGCAGTTTCGCCTCTTTGCTGTTATGTTACTGAGGGGAGATTACGGCAACTGACACCAGGGGGCAGTATGTACAATAATTTATTATATATATTGCTAATATATATATAATAATAATAACAAAACTGTTATGATCCGCTGCCCGGATCATATTTTTTGTTTACGTTTTCAAGATACTTGTGTTTTTGGTTAGTTTTGGACTCCTTGAGTACCTGTTTTGTACACCTGAGTTTGTTGCCATGGCTGCTTATTATTTTCACCTGCCGCGTTTGTTTCCCGACACGCACCTGTTTGTCATCACTGACATTAAGCCTGTCCTCCCTGTCATTCGTTCTTACTTCGTAGTTTGTTTTTATGCAACAGTTGACGACTTCTGGCTCTGTACCTCTTAGCTTCCACGCTAAACTCCTTTTTTACCTTCTAGCTCCCATGCTAGCTCTTTTAGTTTTTGCCTTATGTGCTATGAGCATCCTTTTCTTTGTTCCAGTATAATTTATTTATTAAATAAATACTTTCTTACCTACACGCTGTGTCTGACGCCCGTCTGCATTCCTGAGAGAACAAACCCCGCATCACAATGCGCCCCGGTCGTTACAGTACGAAGCAAGCAAGAAAGAGTTCTCTCGCGACGAGCTTGACGGAGGTAGATGAAGGTGCGTGGATGGTCCTCCGAGCGATGGAAGCAGAGACGCTCCGCTGTTCTCCAGATGAGGAGATGATATGGGGACCTGGAGGTGTTCTGGTCCCGATCGACTCCATCTGGCCCGGGGAGGTCCGCTCTCAGCCCGCTCGCACGCGTCAGCGAAGGCGGAAGTCGCACAAAACGGCTTCAGCTCGCGACAGAGACGCGCCACCCCCGCAGTTCTTCCCTCCGGAACACAGCCAAGCAGCCCAGGATTCCCCCCCGCCGATGTTTGGTAATCCCATCACTCACTTTGCCAAACAGTTCACTGATTGGGCTGTCAGTCAGCTGGAGACCCGCGCGGATGACGTCATCCCGTCCACTGGTGATGACGTCATAGACGAAGAATTTTTTTTAAATTCAGTCAACTCTTTCTGTCAGCCGCCTCCAAATGACTTTAATTCAACAATTAAATACTATCAGGACATTTTTGTTAATTATAAGTCTAGTCAGTACCAGTCACATTCTGGTTTTCAAGCCCCACCCCCTATGGCTCAAGCTCCGCCCACTCCTCTGTTTTCTCCCTCTTGGTCGTCCCTACAGTCCACTATTGAAGAGCAGAATAGACAATTTGGACAATCAAAAGGGGAGGAGCCTACCCACCTCCTCACCTCCTCCCTCCCACCCCTAAAGACTGTTCCAGACTGCTCAAGACGCGTCTGGGATCCGCTTCTTGAGGGGGGGGCTAGTACTGGGTGCTTTGCTAGTGGGCGGGCACAGCTGCGCCCAGCCAAGCCCAAACCTCCATACCGGCCTCCGCCACCAGACCTTCGGCATGCTAAGCCGCAACCCCCGACCAGGCCACCTCCGCCAAAGTCACGCCCAGCACCTGCTCCAAGGCTGGTTCTCGCACCAGCACCGAATCCAAGTCTGGTTTCCACACCAGCACCGACTCCAAGTCTGGTTTCCGCACCAGCACCTGTTTCCACGGCAACGACAACGACAGCCCGGACGCCTGCCACTCTGACGCCACCATCAACCCTGGTGGTCCTGAAAACACCATCCTCTCCACCTTCTGCTCCATCGCTGCAATGCACACGAGACCCCGCAGTGACCGACCAAGTAAAAAGGGCATTGCACCAACAGGCCAAACAACTTGGACAACAGGAGGAACAGTTTGGCGTTCTTGGGGCTTGCGTCAACGCCATGGCGGAACGCCAAGACGCCCACCTTGACGCTTTGGAGAGACAGCTGGGAAGTATTCTCACCGCGCTGCAGGTGATGATTCCCCCTACGGCCAACCCAGCAGCCCAGCTGAGAAATCCACCACTCGCAGATACTCCGTTGCCTGCTCCGCCTCTGGCTCCGCCCACGCCGACAGACGAGCCGCCTGCTCCGCCTCTGGCTCCGCCCACGCCGACAGACGAGCCGCCTGCTCTGCCTCTGGCTCCGCCCACGCCGACAGACGAGCCGCCTGCTCCGCCTCTGGCTCCGCCCACGCCGACAGACGAGCCGCCTGCTCCGCCTCTGGCTCCGCCCACGCCGACAGACGAGCCGCCTGCTCCGCCTCTGGCTCCGCCCACGCCGACAGAGACGACGTTTCCTGCTTCCACGGCGACGACGACGCTTCCTGCTTCCACGGCGACGACGACGCTTCCTGCTTCCACGGCGACGACGACGCTTCCTGCTTCCACGGCGACGACGACGCTTCCTGTTTCCACGGCGACGACGACGCTTCCTGTTTCCACGGCGACGACGACGCTTCCTCCTGCTTCCACGGCGACGACGACGCTTCCTCCTGCTTCCACGCCGACGACGATGCTTCCTCCTGCTTCCACGGCGACGACGACGCTTCCTCCTGCTTCCACGGCGAGGTCTGCTCTCTCTTCGTCGTCTCAGCGACCTCGGGTGGTCTGGCGGCGCAAGTGGCGCTTTCGGAGGTTAGAGTATGGACACCAGTGGCGCAAACAGCAGCGACACCCGAGACGTAGTCGCAGAACTCTCCGGCTGCTGAACTTCTGGCGCCACTCACGCCCACCTTCTCGGCAGCCACAAATGTGGCCTTTCCGTGGTCGTCCGCCTCGCCTCCGGCAGCGGCGTTCCATTCGCTGCCGCCACCTGACTCGTCCCCGGTGGATTCGGGGACATGTGACCTGGCGACCCTCCGCCAAATCCTCCCTCCACCCTCCCTTGACTCTTGAACTTTGTTATAGTTGGGGGGGTTTTAGTTTTTCTAGGGGACACCTGGAATCTGTCCCTTAAGGGACAGATTCCACTGCACTGAGAAACACCTATAAGCAGTGCTCTTGTTTCAGCCGGTGATGCAACCGGGGCCGGGAAAGACTGTGCACTTGCAATCGTGCCAGTCAGAGTTAAGGCGGGAAAAGGGAACAGGTATGTTCAGACCTATGCCTTCCTCGATCCAGGCAGCACGGCAACATTTTGCACGGAGAATCTAATGGACCAACTAAAGGTGAAAGGACGCAAAACAGAAATTATTTTGCGAACAATTGGACAGGAAACGCCTGCGAAGACCTATGAGGTCAGAGGACTGAAGGTTGGAGACTTGGAAGGGTTCACATATCTGGACCTGCCGAAAGTGTATACACAGCGCAAGATACCGGTCTCAAAGAAAAACATCATCACAAAGGCTGACTTGAAGAGGTGGCCATATCTTGGTGGCATCGACTTAAAAGAAATTGAGGCAGATGTTGAACTTCTTATTGGGACTGATGTTCCTCGGGCAATGGAGCCGTGGAATATAATAAACAGTCAAAAGAATGGACCATATGCAGTCCAAACCATACTAGGATGGGTGGTAACTGGACCACTCAGTTGCAGTGCTACAGAACATGCTGGGCCCATTGCAGTGTCAACTAACAGAATTTCAGTAACTGAACTGAAGGACCTCCTCATCAGACAATATAACCAGGATTTCTCTGAGAAAATATTTGAGGAGAAAAATGAGATGTCAGTTGAAGATAAATGTTCTATGGAGATCGCCTCAAGTTCAATGTTTCTTAAAGATGGTCACGATCCTCTGCCACTGCCTTTCCGTAATAAAGACAAAGTCACACCTCAGGATAAGTTCAGAGAGAAAGAAAGACATCGGCATTCCTCCTCTTCTTCTTCCAAAAAAGGCCATGACAAAGATAAAGAAAAGGTCAAGAAGGACAAAGGAGACAAACGTGACAAAACAGAGGAACTCAGAGACCTGTACGGTCGAAGGGGAAGCTTACCTTTTAACAAAGAGCCAATGCCCTTAGAGGCTGATCCTTACACATTCCCATACGGCGGCAAAGGAGATGGCAAAGACGTGCACGGAACAGTCGAAAAGGAGAAAAATAAGAAAATCAAGGACTCCACCAAGGACAAGACCATGGACCATGGAACAAGGAAATACATAACAAGACCATGGAACAAGGAAACACATAACAAGACCATGGATCTAAGACCATGGAACAAGTAAAGACATTTCCAGATGCCAAAGGCTTTGTGAGAAGTGTTTTGGTTAAAACCAAGACCAACACGATTCAACGACCAATAGATGAACTCTGCCTGCTAATGGAAGCAGCTTGATGCACTGAGGGGGGATTCGGTTCTCCAGCCTTGATGACTCGATGACCGCTTCAGATATGACTATGGACTTTGAAGAGACTTGACGAGTAACTCAAGTAACTTAATTAACTTTGAATTTGAAGAACATAATTGTTTGGATTGTATTGTTCTATTATGGCTCCTTTGAATATTATTTATGTAATTGTTTTGCTAAGCACACAATTAGGGGCCGGGATGTTGGAGCCTATCTATATTATTTATTTATTAATTGTTTTGACAATGAAATCAAATAATGTCAATAATGATGTTAATGAATAATTGGATGTTTTAGATTTCATTGTGATTGACTGATTGTTTTCAGCTGCTCACGCTCCTACTGGTGAGCCACTTCCTCCTCCTATAATTAAGAAGACGGGACAGCTGGGGGCCCTTTGTCTGTCTATCATGTTGAAGGAGTGAGGAGTGAAACAGTTTGTTTACCGCTAAACTATTTGGAAGCCACGCTAAACTATTTGGAAGCCACGCTAAACTATTTGGAAGCCACGCTAAATAAGTTATTTAGATTATTTTGAAAGTCAACCACGGAGAATATGTTTTGTTAGTGAAAATAAATTATGATAATTTGGAATCTCGACATATCTCCGCGAGTGCTTATTAAGGAATTTAGTGAGTCAAACACCTCCTCCTCAAGACTACTCTGCATTACTTTATTTTTATTTTTTCGAACTTTTTGGAAAGCAAGAGTAGCCGTAACAAGTAAACAAACTCCACTGAAGACCCAAAAGACCAACCAAGATCGCTCTGCACCGAGGACAGCAAGCAGTCGGCGGGCCGTGAGTAAAATCAGCTGATGACGTCATGAATGAATGAACGCGCCGCTGCGCTGTAAGGAATCATTCCAACGCTATGGAAAAAAAAGTTGCAGAATGTGGATGTGAAATGCAATAAAATAGGATGTTGGAAGGACATTTAAGAATTAAATAAGTGGACATTAAATTGAGCTGTGTGTTTATCTGGAATGATGTCTGGCACACCTGAGAAGGCAGCTGAACACGAGGACATGCTGAGAACGCGCATTGCTTCGCGCAGAGGCAGACTGGGCGCGTGCACGAGGAGGCTAAATGAAATAAAGACTTTGATGACTGATGTTAGAAATGCTGATAAAGTCAATGATGAATTTGAAGTGTTTAAAGGAGCTGTGAATGAATTTAAAAATGCTCACAACTTTGTGCAAGAACTCTTATCAGAAGATCCATCCATCCATCCATCTTCTTCCGCTTATCCGAGGTCGGGTCGCGGGGGCAGCAGCCTAAGCAGGGAAGCCCAGACTTCCCTCTCCCCAGCCACTTCGTCCAGCTCCTCCCGGGGGATCCCGAGGCGTTCCCAGGCCAGCCGGGAGACATAGTCTTCCCAACGTGTCCTGGGTCTTCCTCGTGGCCTCCTACCGGTCGGACATGCCCTAAACACCTCCTTAGGGAGGCGCTCGGGTGGCATCCTGACCAGATGCCCGAACCACCTCATCTGGCTCCTCTCGATGTGGAGGAGCAGCGGCTTTACTTTGAGCTCCCCCCGGATGACAGAGCTTCTCACCCTATCTCTAAGGGAGAGCCCCGCCACCCGGTGGAGGAAACTCATTTCGGCCGCTTGTACCCGTGATCTTGTCCTTTCGGTCATAACCCAAAGCTCATGACCATAGGTGAGGATGGGAACGTAGAGCGACCGGTAAATTGAGAGCTTTGCCTTCCGGCTCAGCTCCTTCTTCACCACAACGGATCGATACAGCGTCCGCATTACTGAAGATGCCGCACCGATCCGCCTGTCGATCTCACGATCCACTCTTCCCTCACTCGTGAACAAGACTCCGAGGTACTTGAACTCCTCCACTTGGGGCAAGATCTTCTCCCCAACCCGGAGATGGCACTCCACCCTTTTCCGGGCGAGAACCATGGACTCGGACTTGGAGGTGCTGATTCTCATCCCAGTCGCTTCACACTCAGCTGCGAACCGATCCAGTGAGAGCTGAAGATCCTGGCCAGATGAAGCCATCAGGACCAAATCATCTGCAAAAAGCAGAGACCTAATCCTGCAGCCACCAAACCGGATCCCCTCAACGCCTTGACTGCGCCTAGAAATTCTGTCCATAAAAGTTATGAACAGAATCGGTGACAAAGGGCAGCCTTGGCAGAGTCCAACCCTCACCGGAAACGTGTCCGACTTACTGCCGGCAATGCGAACCAATCAGGATCAGAAGAGGAAAAGGAAAATTATTATTATGACTGGTATGAACCCAGAATAATAAATTTGAATTATTTCATGAAAGATGTTGAAACATGGAAAAAAGAAATTGCACAATAAAAAGTTGGACCACTGGACAGCATATCAAATGTATCTCACAAATCAAAGTCTGCCACTGGATCAAAAGCCTCTAGATGTTCCTCAGTATCCTCAGAATTAAAAATTGCCAAAGCGGAACAAGCTGCTACAATGGCTCGAGCTGTTGCACTGAAGGATAAACACACCTTGCAACTGGAGGAAACAAAACTTAAAGCAAAGATGGAGCAAATGGAGTTGGAAGCAGACCTCGCAGCATCAACTGCTAAAATTGAAATCCTTCAAAGTGATTTATTTCATGAAAGCCATGATGTGGCTCAGGAACCTCCAGGTGATGGCATGACTGAGTATTATGATTCTCACCATGATACAGAAACTATGGAGAGCAACGTGGACTTTATAGAGTTCGGTGCAATACCCAAGACCCCACTTCACCAAACCATCTTAAGTCTCCACAGACCTCTACTTAAAAGGAACACCAACACATCAAAAGATCTAAATAAACCTCAAAACAAAAATGCAACTGAAGGACACAAGACCCAGAATGTAAATCGGACTCAAATAATAAATCACTCTGCACAAGATAATGCGGTTATTAATGCTGCTCATGATAACTTGGAAATGGTTATTCAAAGACAAAGTGACATTGCAAAACTCATTGTCTCACAGCAAAAACTGTCTCTACTACCAGCAAGAGAGATCTCGGTGTTTGATGGTAACCCACTGGCATATCAGTCTTTTATCCATGCAATTGAACACTTGATTGAAGACAAGACTGAGAATAATCAAGACCGACTCTACTACCTTGAGCAGTTTACCTCTAGTTTGCCAAGAGACTTGGTTCGCAGTTGTTTGCACATGGAAGCCAGTAGGGGCTATAATGAAGCAAGGCGCCTCTTAAAAGAACATTTTGGAAATGAAATGAAAATTTCAGGAGCTTACTTGAAAAAAGCCTTGAATTGGACAGCGATTAAAGCTGAGGATGGGAAAATGCTGCATGCATATGCACTGTATTTGAGAGGATGCTGTAATGTAATGCAAGATTTACAGTATTTGGAGGAACTTGATATCCCATCAAACCTAAGGCTAATTACATTTAAACTACCCTACAAACTCAGAGAAAGGTGGCGAAGCACAGCTTATGAGACACAACAGAGAACTGGCAGGAGAATCAGATTTAACAACTTTGTGGATTTTGTGGAAAACCATGCCAAGATGCTTTTGGATCCGTTGTTTGGAGACATTCAGGACCAAATAACAACGAAAAGGCCTCTTCCAAGAAGCACAAGTGGACTAAAACCAATCAGCCAAAGAAGAAGCAGCTTTGCTACTTCAGTCGCTGTGAATACAGAGCCAGCAGCATGCACTGTAAAACAATCATCTGTTCCACAACAACCTGCTCAAACCACACCCAGTGGTATCAGCCCTTCATGTGGATATTGTCATGGCAAACATGCCCTGATTGACTGCTCACAATTCAAAACACAGTCACATGACAACAAGGTTGAATTTTTAAGAAGGCATGGATATTGTTTTGGTTGTCTACTAAAAGGTCATCTAAGCAAAAATTGCAAAAGAAGATTAATGTGTCATGTTTGCAAAATGAAACATCCTACTGTACTTCATATTTCAAGTGATAAAGGCCCAAGGCAGGAAAATCAAGCAAAGCCCACTGCTGAGACAGAAGAAACACCTATAAGCAGTGCTCTTGTTTCAGCCGGTGATGCAACCGGGGCCGGGAAAGACTGTGCACTTGCAATCGTGCCAGTCAGAGTTAAGGCGGGAAAAGGGAACAGGTATGTTCAGACCTATGCCTTCCTCGATCCAGGCAGCACGGCAACATTTTGCACGGAGAATCTAATGGACCAACTAAAGGTGAAAGGACGCAAAACAGAAATTATTTTGCGAACAATTGGACAGGAAACGCCTGCGAAGACCTATGAGGTCAGAGGACTGAAGGTTGGAGACTTGGAAGGGTTCACATATCTGGACCTGCCGAAAGTGTATACACAGCGCAAGATACCGGTCTCAAAGAAAAACATCATCACAAAGGCTGACTAAGGCTGACTTGAAGAGGTGGCCATATCTTGGTGGCATCGACTTAAAAGAAATTGAGGCAGATGTTGAACTTCTTATTGGGACTGATGTTCCTCGGGCAATGGAGCCGTGGAATATAATAAACAGTCAAAAGAATGGACCATATGCAGTCCAAACCATACTAGGATGGGTGGTAACTGGACCACTCAGTTGCAGTGCTACAGAACATGCTGGGCCCATTGCAGTGTCAACTAACAGAATTTCAGTAACTGAACTGAAGGACCTCCTCATCAGACAATATAACCAGGATTTCTCTGAGAAAATATTTGAGGAGAAAAATGAGATGTCAGTTGAAGATAAATATTCTATGGAGATCGCCTCAAGTTCAATGTTTCTTAAAGATGGTCACGATCCTCTGCCACTGCCTTTCCGTAATAAAGACAAAGTCACACCTCAGGATAAGTTCAGAGAGAAAGAAAGACATCGGCATTCCTCCTCTTCTTCTTCCAAAAAAGGCCATGACAAAGATAAAGAAAAGGTCAAGAAGGACAAAGGAGACAAACGTGACAAAACAGAGGAACTCAGAGACCTGTACGATCGAAGGGGAAGCTTACCTTTTAACAAAGAGCCAATGCCCTTAGAGGCTGATCCTTACACATTCCCATACGGCGGCAAAGGAGATGGCAAAGACGTGCACGGAACAGTCGAAAAATAAGAAAATCAAGGACTCCACCAAGGACAAGACCATGGACCATGGAACAAGGAAATACATAACAAGACCATGGAACAAGGAAACACATAACAAGACCATGGATCTAAGACCATGGAACAAGTAAAGACATTTCCAGATGCCAAAGGCTTTGTGAGAAGTGTTTTGGTTAAAACCAAGACCAACACGATTCAACGACCAATAGATGAACTCTGCCTGCTAATGGAAGCAGCTTGATGCACTGAAGGGGGATTCGGTTCTCCAGCCTTGATGACTCGATGACCTCTTCAGATATGACTATGGACTTTGAAGAGACTTGACGAGTAACTCAAGTAACTTAATTAACTTTGAATTTGAAGAACATAATTGTTTGGATTGTATTGTTCTATTATGGCTCCTTTGAATATTATTTATGTAATTGTTTTGCTAAAGCACACAATTAGGGGCCGGGATGTTGGAGCCTATCTATATTATTTATTTATTAATTGTTTTGACAATGAAATCAAATAATGTCAATAATGATGTTAATGAATAATTGGATGTTTTAGATTTCATTGTGATTGACTGATTGTTTTCAGCTGCTCACGCTCCTACTGGTGAGCCACTTCCTCCTCCTATAATTAAGAAGACGGGACAGCTGGGGGCCCTTTGTCTGTCTATCATGTTGAAGGAGTGAGGAGTGAAACAGTTTGTTTACCGCTAAACTATTTGGAAGCCACGCTAAACTATTTGGAAGCCACGCTAAACTATTTGGAAGCCACGCTAAATAAGTTATTTTGATTATTTTGAAAGTCAACCACGGAGAATATGTTTTGTTAGTGAAAATAAATTATGATCATTTGGAATCTCCGCGAGTGCTTATTAAGGAATTTAGTGAGTCAAACACCTCCTCCTCAAGACTACTCTGCATTACTTTATTTTTATTTTTTCGAACTTTTTGGAAAGCAAGAGTAGCCGTAACAGCACCCTTTTCTTTGTTCCAGTATAATTTATTTATTAAATAAATACTTTCTTACCTACACGCTGTGTCTGACGCCCGTCTGCATTCCTGAGAGAACGAACCCCGCATCACAATGCGCCCCGGTCGTTACAAAAACAATACAAACTAAACTAATGAAATGGAGTGTGTGACAAAACCCTAGAGTGAGTGGTGTTAGACTATGTGTGTAGTTAGCTGTTGTGTATTACCGTGATGTTGGATGAGGAAAGTCCAAAGAGGGCAAGGAAAAAAGGGGTCCAAGATGCGCGAGGGGTCCGTGGGGCAGGTACACCAAGAGGTTACTAGGGGAGAACAAACAAGGATGTCAGACACGAGAGAAAAACGCAGAGAAAGAGCGAGCCTAAGCCTTACGGTATCCAAAGGGTAAACTAAGTTCCCGCGTGGATCCTTGGGTCCACTGGTCTCTTATACAGCTCGCCCTCATCAGTCCCAGGTGTGCAGATTGCGATTGTGTAAAGGCTTGTTGCTGCGTGGGCGTGCTGCTTTCGGCTTGAGCGGGGGCGTGTCTGGGCGAGCAGCCAGAGGAGGAAATGTGACACTCAGTTGCAAGAGGGAAGCGGGTTCGAATCCGCGCTGTGACATTTGCAGCACCTTTCAAGCTCCATCAAGTTGGATGGGAAGCATCGGTGTACAGTCGTCTTCAGATCTCTCCAGAGATGTTTGATCGGATTTAAGTCAGGGCTCTGGCTAAGCCACTCAAGGACATTTACAGAGTTGTCCTGAAGCCATTCCTTTGATATCTTAGCTGTGTGCTTAGGGTCTTTAATCCTGCTGAAACATGAACAGTCGAGTTCAAGACTGCTCCGGAGCAGGTTTCATCTAGGATGTCTCTGTACATTCGTGCATCAATTGTTCCCTCTATCATGACTAGTCTCCCAGTTCCTGCTGCTGAAAAACATCCCCACATCATGATGCTGCCACCACCATGCTCTTGCTGTAGGGATGATATTGGTTTGGTGATGAGCGGTGCCTGGTTTCCTCCAAACAGGATCCTTCATTCACGCCGAAGAGTTTAATGTGTGTCTTGTCAGATCAGATCATTTTGTTTGTCATGGTCTGAGAGTCTCTCAGGTGCATTTTGGCAAACTTTTATAAAGGAATTGCTTTATTGGTGGATTGCGGCAGGGATGGTTGTCCTGTAAAGTTATCCTCTCTCTGCAGAGAAATGCTGCTGACAGAGTGACCATCCGGTTCTTGGTCACCTCCCTGAGTAGGGCCCTTCTCCCCTGATCACTTAGTTTAAACGGCCAGCCAGCTTTAGGAAAAGTCCTGGTGGTTCCAATCTTCTTTCATTTCCAGATGATGGAGGTCACTGTGCTCATTGGGACCTTTGAGGCAGCAGATTTGTGCCTTATGACAATCCTGTCTCTGAAGTTTGTAGACAATTCCTTCAACTTCATTCTTGGTTTGTGTGCTGCCATTCACTGTGAAGTTTCCAAATCATTTGGTAAATGGTCTGTATTTGTATAGCACTTTACTAAACCTGGAATCATACCCAAAGCACTTTATATTATTAATTAAATTCACCCATTCACAAACTGATGGCCATGCAAGTGGCTTACCACGACCCATCAAGGCGAAGTGTCTTGCCCAAGGACACAATGGCAGTAACTCGGATGGCTGAAATCAAACCTGAATCCCTCAAGTAGCTGGCATGGCCCCTCTACACACATCATCAGGACTCCTCTTCCTCCTATCCAGAAAATCTGTAAAGACTCCTCCCACCCCCACTAAGGACTGTTTTCACTGCTGGACTCTAGAAAGAGGTTCCGCAGCCTCCGAAGCAGAACCTCCAGGTTCTGTAACAGCTTCTTCCCTCAGGCCGTAAGACTCTTGAACGCATCATAAGTATCCCCTCAACTAGCCCCAGAAATAGATTAACTCGCTGGAATAAAAAAGACAATATAAGATACATCCATAAACGTGGATGCATATGAAAAACTGCAATATATTTATCTGTACAGTAATCTATTTATTTAATTATATATGCACCTTATTGCTTTTTTATCCTGCACTACCATGAGCTAATGCAACAAAATGTTGTTCTTATCTGTACTGTAAAGTTCAAATTTGAATGACAATAAAAAGGAAGTCTAAGTCTAAGTCTACCATCTGCGCTACATCGCTGCTAATCATGTCTAACAAACTGAATATACCACAGGTGGACTCCAATCAAGCCGTAGGAACACATTTAAGGTTGATCAGTTGAAACATGACGCACCTGAGCTCACGTTCGAGCTTCATGGCAAATGTTCTGAATACTTATGTACATGTGTTTTCTAGGTTTTTTTATTTTTAATACATTTACAAAAATCTCCCAAAAACATTTTCACAGTGTCAATATGGGATACTGTGTGTAGAATTTTGAGGAAAAAAATATGTTTATTCCATTTCGGAATAAGGCTGTAACATAATAAAATATGGAAACATTGAGGCATTGTAAATACTTTCTGGATGCACTGTATGTACATCAATCTTCTTTTAGCTGTAGTGTATTATATTAATCTAACAAGCTAATGAAAAATTATGTTTGGAATGGTTAGCACTAAAAAGTGTTCCGGTGAATGGGGCCACATTCTGCTCTCGTGGCATCAAGGAAACCTCTAGTGTTGCCACAGTCAGCAAAGGGCTGGATTTCCATAGCCTTTCTTGGTCGCCACTCGTTCTTCAGCTGCATTACTCAGGATTGGACAACTGCCTTTGCTTTGGCATTGGCTGCTCTTTTTGCCTTCCAGCACATGAATATTTGCTGCTTGATGTCAATAAGCCGAAGGATCTCATTGTCATTCTCACCAAACCAGTCTTGATGTTTTTGGCTCATGTATCCCAGGGTGCTTTTACAGTAGTTGATAATAACAGACTTCAACATAACCCAGCAGAGTAGTGCTGAAAATGGCCTGAAGATGCAGCTGAAAGGTGGTGTTGCCCAACCTGTTTCTTGTAACCTTTCTTCCGCGCAAGGCTGATGGACATGATTAAACGGATGAGACGGTGGTCCAGTCTGTGCTAATCATCGCTCTTGTGTTCTGCACATCATGGCAGTCTTTGTTGATGACTCTGTAATCAATGATGGGCCAGAGCTTGGACTGAGGATGCATACAGAATGTTTTCAGTTATTTTTTTGGGGCAAAAAAATGCGTTGCTGATGGTCAGATTGTGGTCTGCACACTTTGATAGTAGTAGCACGCCGTTGGGAGTCGGTGTTGCCAACTTCTTCCTTGCCAATTGTGCCTCCACATAGATCGTGGTTTCATCCCACCCTGGCATTGAAGTCTCCAAGCAGCATAAGCTGGGCATCCTTGGGTACCTGTGTTAGATGTTATCCAAGTCTGCATAGAAGGCCTCTTGTATAGATTTATGGTTTATAGTTTAAATTTAGTTCGAACAAGCATATATATAGTTACAATATGATACGTCACATATTTTCATTTTCTCCTTACAGCATGTCCAATAAGGAGTAGGAAGTAGCAAAGTTTATTTAATCCTACCTCTTTTCCAATTCATAGCAGTTACTAACATATGTTTACTTCCTGTTCACATTTTGCAACACATTTAAATTGAGTTCCAGTTGTGTTAGTCCGATTTCTCAAAAACTGAACACGATCGGATTAAGGTGATTCCATGGGTTGTAGGATTCTTATTTAGAGCCAAACTATTTGAGAAATCCGACTAATTTATTGCAGTGACATATACTGAATATCTATTTGACTTTCTCTTCTACTGAATAACATCCTTTTTGTTTTACTGATATTCAAAGATAGTCTGTTTTTGTCAAACCATCTCTTTAATTTCTTCAGTTATTATATGTATTAGCTTCTGTGTGTTCTGTCCTGAACAAATAATACTAACTTAGTCCTTTTTGACTTTACCAATGTCGTTTACATAGAAATTGAACAATTTTGGTCCCAGTATTGATCCCTGGGGTACACCAAAAGATACTGTGCTGCTGACGTATTTTCACCAAGCTTCACGTATTGCTTTCATCAGTTAAGTAGCTTGTTACCGACGTTAAGGTCTTAACTATTTGCTTATAGCTGGGGCAGAGGTTCATGTGTGCAGGGCTTGTCCAAACACTGGTGGGCCTGCGTGTCGTGTCTCTAGGGCCCCATGCTTCTCCGAGGTCTCACACAACTTATCCTGGAACTGCAAGGTGCCATTTATCATGTGTAGCAACGAGGAGGCAAGTACGAGTCTTGGCAGTGGAGAAGCTATGTACCAGCTGAGGAGACTTTGACACACAGAGCCTCAATTTTTTACATCCTGTAAAAAGGGGGCTAGCTGAGGCTGTAGCTAAAAGCAAAATGTAGCAAGCAGAAATGGCATGCTAACTATAGGCACTAGATGCATACAACCAGAGATGCCTTCGAAAAATCCTCAAAATCACCTGGAAGGATGAACGTACTAAAATCAGAATTTTAGAGGAAGCCAACAATTCCACCATCACTGCCATAATTTCCCAACACCCGTGTTGTTGGATCGGTCATGACAGGAAAACGTATCCCAAGAAGGCAAAATAAAAGGTTTATAAGACAATATCAAAACAAATGTCAAAAAGAACCACATCGATTCCTGAGACCTGGGAGGCCACAACAGCAAGTTGGCCTGGTGACAGCTGGTCCGAAATGGAGCTGCACGATACATTGATGATCTCCACAGGGCTGCAGAAGATAAGCACAGACACAGAAAAGAGATTGCTGCTATCAAAAAGGCTACATCCAAACCCACATCCCTCACTGGTCACAGGTTTTTTCTCTTGAGGCAGTTTTTCTCGCCATATACTTTCTCATGTGAAATGAGTTTTTTGCATTAAGATCACACTAGGCCTGTGCTGATAACTAATTTGGCTGGACAATATATTGTCCCACAAATTACAGATACATGAAAATATTGTCAGCATTATTTTGAGACTACATTGAGCGGGAATGTAACCATAGACTTTGTTCACACTGCAGGTAAATTCCGATTTTTTTGCCCATATGTGACCTGTATCGGATTTTTTGATGTCCGTGTGAACAGTGCAATTACGAATTTTTCATATTCAACCCAGGTCTCTGTTTGTAAGTGGAAATAAATCGTATATATATGCGATGCGTCCTCACTGTGAACGATCCCACGCTCAGGTCGCATTCATCCGACTAGAACGTCATCATAAAGTGATAAGCATCATAATTATTCACCAAAATAGACAGTTACACAGTTAGCAGAAAACATGTGAAAATATGTGTTAGGAACTCACCTGAAAGTTCCACCACTCTTGTCTCCGACTGTCCGTCCGCAGACAGGCTCTTCAAACAGACCTTCACGCAAATTATCCCGTAAAACTGCGAAAGCCAAAATACTTGTCCTCTTCCTTCTTAATCTTCAACGTGCAATAATTTGGTTCAGAAAATGTTGACTTTGATTGCACAAAATTCTTGAAATTGCCACAAATGTGCCAGTATTGAGACCGACCAGAGTTGAAGCGATTTTTACTTCCGTAAACACTGCAGTGCATGCGACCTCATGTTCGCATGCGGGTCAGATTGCATTCACATTAGAAATCAATTGTATTTTTATTTTTTTTGTGAACAGCCACTAAAAAGATTGGATTTAACAGAAAAATCTGAATTCATCAAACCCTGCAGTGTGAATGTAGTCCTTCAATGATTACTTCTCAAAATACCATAATTGATGTGACCACATGACCTTTTGCTGGAGAAATACTATACAGAAACACACTTACACTCTACCATTCAACCATATCAACAGTGTACAAATGTATTTTCTGGCGCATTTAAAAATAAATCAAAACGCATCTGCAATTAAAACATATCTTATGTGGTACTGTCAAAATTAAAATTGCAAAAAAAATTAAAAGTAAAAAAATTAAAATATTTCAACTCACAATTTATAGCACCTATTGGACGCCGTATAAGCCAGTGGTACCCCTCGTTTTTGGCTTATTCGAGTGGAAATGGCGAGCATTTCCCCATTTCATCGCCAGAACAGCTAAGCTAGCTTCCGTGGTTGGCCGACATCGTCTCACAAGATGTAATTTCTCTTTAAATTTCCTTCTTGAAAATGGCTGTGGGGAGGCGGGGGCGGCGGACCAACGGCGCCCGCTCCAAGATGGTGGCGAGGAGGCGTCCAAATGAACTACAGGTGCGTGGATCGCGCGGCTGGGCACAATCCATTAATCCCCTCTCAGGGTTTAAAAAGGCGGCAGCCGAGAACGGCGGTAAAAAAGGAGTTGGAGAGCCAGGAGTGGATGCAGAGCGACCGAGAAAAAGACGCTGAGCGAGCACGCAGGAGAGCCAGAGGGAGACGACGGTGCGCGCGGCTGAAGAGCGGACCGGAGAGCAGAGCGAGGCGGAGCCGAAAAGCAACTCACAAAAGACTTGAGTATTTGCAAAAATAAAGAAAGTCAAAACCTGCTCACCACAATGTCCTTCCTGGATGGTCCTAAAAACCCACACGACAGCCAGGAACTGTCACATTTGGCGCCCAATCGGAGATGGACCATCAGAGGCGGGGGAGGACGATCTCCTGTGGGCCCTCGTGGGGGCAGGCAGCTGCCAGCGGCTCGAGGAGTCCCACCAACAATTACAGCTCCCGCAGGTCCTGGCGTGCCAGACGGGGGGGGGGGGAGTGGTGGAAGAAGAAGATGAAGTAGTGGAAGAAGAGGATGAAGTGGAGGAAGACGACAAAGAAGTGGAAGAAAAATAAGTGGGGGAAGAAGAAGTGGAAGTGGAAGAAGGAGAAGGAAAAGACAAAGAAGAGGAAATAGACAAAGAAGACAAAGGAAATGACAAATACAAAGGAAAAGACAAAGAAGAGGAAGAGAAAGAACAGCTGGAGAAGACCGGGGCCACAGGGGGACCGAGCCGTCCCCACTTCCCGCTTTCTCGAAGGGGAGGGGCTAGGCTTAGCCGGTCGGAAGCCCGGCTTGCGTCCAGCGATGGAGGACTGTGGGGTGGCGGGGCCGGCGGACCGACAGCGCCTGCTCCAAGATGGCGGCAAGGAGGCGTGGCCGGCGGACCCGCGTCCAAATAAACTACAGGTGCGTGGATCGCGCGGCCGGGCACAATCGATTAATCCCCTCTCAGGGTTTAAAAAGGTGGCAGCCGAGAACGGCGGGAAGGAAGGAGTTGGAGAGCCAGGAGTGGATGCAGAGCGACCGAGAAAAAGACAGCCACAGAGAGAGGCGGACGCTGAGCGAGCACGCAGGAGAGCCAGAGGGAGACGACGGCGCGCGCGGCTGAAGAGCAGAGCGAGGCGGAGCCGAAAAGCAACCCGCAAAAGACTTGAGTATTTGCAAAAATACCTTAGGCCATCTAGAAGGCCTTACTGACAACAACTCGTGATCTGATTGGCTATCGCAACTGTCTATCAACTGTATGTGCCCGTTCACTTACAGTGCACGGACGCCCGCATTGTTGATTCTGAGGGCCTCGGGCAGATTTCGTACAGCATGGCAACATAAGCTAGCTGAATTTTGATTGAATACAAACTACAACTAAAAACAACTTTAATTATGATCATGATTTCTGGTTATGTTAGGCCAGAAGAGAAGGCCTTGCTGGCCCTGACGGCACACCACTGTGTACAACTCATAATGATGCAAGTTACTCTTTCAAACTAAATTATTTTATTTTCTCATTACTCTTGTGTTTTTTACAATTGTAATTGGCAGGTCAAGAACCTTTGGATATTTAAATAAGTAAAAAAAGACAATGAATATAAAATGGAGTCAACCTCTGTTAGCGAAAATTGCACTTGAACAAATATTGAACATGTTGAAGTGGAACAACTTGGTTGGGTTGTTGTTTTGTTATTGCCTTTTATGTTGTCATCACTTTCCAACAAATTTGGCATACTGCTCCTCCATCCGTCCTGATGGGCTCATGTGGCTTATTGAAATATTCCCACACCAGACATTTGGCTTTGCAGTCATTTTTTTCCTCCTAATTTTCTGTTACTCTGCAGTGCTTTTAACAAGCGAGTTGCGACTATTACACAGAAAATTCAAAAGTGTTAATTTCACAGTGTTGGTGTTGCAGGGTGTTGAGTGTTAACAAATTAACACTTTTTAAAATTTATTTTAACATTGGCAGTGTGTCTTTGACTGTTGGACCAAAACTCTTTAAAAAGTGTAGATAAAAAAAATAAATCAAGTCTAAACATTTACAACAGATCTTGTGACGTGTTGTCCACAAAAGGCAGTGGAGGCAGCGTACATGTAAGTACCCATTTCATCCCTCACTTTCATCACATTAAACAATTATATCATTTATTTTTGGGAATGCAAAATACTAATATATTCAGTTGGAAACAAACTATTGCAGACATCCTCAGTTTTTGTACTTGAACACAGCCACTAAAGTTGGGTAACATTTAAAAAAGAACAATGCTTGCTTTCACTGATATGCATTTAAATGGTATCAATCATAATTAAATTTTTAATGCCCCTGAAATTCAAACAATAAAACTGATTAATGATGGCTTGTGGTCAAAGACTATTTCTATATTATTATGCTTAATGATGGGCCAGCCAGCTTCTCTTTCACCTCTCCCTGAAGGGAGTTGTAGACTGAATGTGAGCACTTTTGCTTCTGGCCAGTCTCAAAATACAGGTAAAAAGCTGCATTATATAGCACAAGGATAATGTCGGCTATAAGGATAGTGATATTAAGATGCTATTTAACTCTTCTAGTGGACGCATGAGCTAACGTTTGCTGGACTCAGCTAAAGTTATATAATAATAATAATAATAATAATAATAATAATAATAATACATTTTATTTATAAGGCGCCTTTCTGGGCACTCAAGGACACCGTACAAAATCACAACAATAAAATCAAATTGGATAAAAAAAACAACAACAACAACAACAACAACAAACAGAAAAGAAAAGAAAAGATGATTACAATGAATAAGCAGTCAGGAATAGGTGTGTTTTGAGTCTTGATTTGAAGAGGGATATTGAATCTAAGTTGCGAAGGTCTGGTCAATCAATCAATCAATCAATGTTTATTTATATAGCCCTAAATCACAAGTGTCTCAAAGGGCTGCACAAGCCACAATGACATCCTCGGTACAAAGCCCACATAAGGGCAAGGAAAAACTCACCCCAGTGGGACGTCGATGTGAATGACTATGAGAAACCTTAGAGAGGACCACATATGTGGGTAACCCCCCCCCCCCCCCCCCCTCTAGGGGAGACCGAAAGCAATGGATGTCGAGTGGGTCTGACATAATATTGTGAGAGTCCAGTCCATAGTAGATCCAACATAATAGTAAGAGTCCAGTCCATAGTGGGGCCAGCAGGACACCATCCCGAGCGGAGACGGGTCAGCAGCGCAGAGATGTTCCCAGCCGATGCACAGGCGAGCGGTCCACCCCGGGTCCCGACTCTGGACAGCCAGCACTTCATCCATGGCCACCGGACCTGTGCCCCCCCCCCCCCCTCCACAAGGAATAGGGGAGCAGAGGAGAAAAGAAAAGAAACGGCAGATCAACTGGTCTAACAGGGGGGCTATTTAAAGGCTAGAGTATACAAATGAGTTTTAAGATGGGACTTAAATGCTTCTACTGAGGTAACATCTCTAATTGTTACCGGGAGGGCATTCCATAGTACTGGAGCCCGAATAGAAAACACTCTATAGCCCGCAGACTTTTTTTGGGCTCTGGGAATCACTAATAAGCCGGAGTTCTTTGAACGCAAATTTCTTGCCGGGACATATGGTACAATGCAATCGACAAGATAGGACGGAGCTAGTCCGTGTAGTATTTTATACGTAAGTAGTAAAACCTTAAAGTCACATCTTAAGTGCACAGGAAGCCAGTGCAGGTGAGCCAGTATAGGCGTAATATGATCAAACTTTCTTGTTCTTGTCAAAAGTCTAGCAGCCGCATTTTGTACCAATTGTAGTCTTTTAATGCTAGACATAGGGAGACCCGAAAATAATACGTTACAGTAGTCGAGACGAGACGTAACGAACGCATGAATAATGATCTCTGCGTCGCTAGTGGATAAAATAGAACGAATTTTAGCGATATTACGGAGATGAAAGAAGGCCGTTTTAGTAACACTCTTAATGTGTGATTCAAACGAGAGAGTTGGGTCGAAGATAATACCCAGATTCTTTACTGATTCGCCTTGTGTAATTGTTTAGTTGTCAAATGTTAAGGTGGTATTATTAAATAAATGTCGGTGTTTAGCAGGACCGATAATCAGCACTTCCGTTTTCTTGGCGTTGAGTTGCAAGAAGTTAGCGGACATCCATTGTTTAATTTCATTAAGACACGCCTCCAGCTGACTACAATCCGGCGTGTTGGTCAGCTTTAGGGGCATGTAGAGTTGGGTGTCATCAGCATAACAATGAAAGCTAACACCGTATTTGCGTATGATGTCGCCTAGCGGCAGCATGTAAATACTAAAGAGTGCAGGGCCAAGAACCGAACCCTGAGGAACTCCGCACGTGACCTTAACATAGTCCGAGGTCACATTATTATGGGAGACGCATTGCATCCTGTCAGTAAGATAAGAGTTAAACCACGACAAAGCTAAGTCTGATATACCAATACGTGTTTTGATACGCTCTAATAAAATATTATGATCGACGGTATCGAAAGCAGCGCTAAGATCAAGAAGCAGCAACATAGATGACGCATCAGAATCCATCGTTAGCAGTAGATCATTAGTCATTTTTGCGAGGGCCGTCTCCGTAGAGTGATTTGCCCTGAAACCGGATTGAAAAGATTCACAGAGATTGTTAGACACTAAGTGTTCATTTAGCTGCTGTGCGACAATTTTTTCGAGGATTTTCGAAATAAAGGGAAGGTGGGACACCGGTCGGTAGTTTACCATGAGGTCAGGATCAAGGTTAGGTCTTTTGAGCAGAGGATGAATAACCGCTTTCTTGAATGCTAGGGGAACAGTGCCAGAGGAAAGTGATAAGTTTATAATATTTAGCACTGATGGACCTAATAATACAAAAAGCTCCTTGATAAGTTTCCCAGGAAGTGGGTCAAGTAAACATGTTGTTTGTTTTATCCCACTTACACGCCGTAATAGTTCCTCTAATGTTATTTCATCAAAAAGAGAGATACTATTTTGTATTGCAGTATCCACCGTAGATACAGTTGCATCTGTGTTAATAGAACCCAGTTGTAGCTGGGATGCGTTGTCTTTAATCTCCTTTCTAATGAGTTCAATTTTCTTATTAAAGACATTCATAAAGTAATCTGCCGAGTGGGTGGAGCTATTGGGAGGAGTACCTTGTTGGGTTAGCGATGCTACTGTACTAAACAAAAATTTAGGGTCGTTTTTGTTGAGGCCGATGAGATTTGAGTAATATTTAGCTTTAGCTAAGGTAAGCATGCGTTTATACGATATTAAACTATCACTCCATGCTTGATGGAAAACCTCAAGCTTGGTCGCGCGCCATTTGCGTTCCAACTTTCTACATGATAATTTATGAGCTCTGGTTTCTTCTGTAAACCATGGGGTGCGCCTTTTAGGGGCCCTTTTTTGTTTTAGCGGTGCTATACTATCAATGGTTTTGCGCAGGGCATTGTCAAAGTTGTTAGTTAGGTTATCAATAGAGCCGACATAATTTGGGAATGGTGCCATTACCGAAGGCAGTAGGTCAGCAAGAAACATCGTTGTGGCAGCATTAATGTTGCGGCTGCTATAGGAGTTATTATTATTATTAGTTTGTTGACAATGAGTCAGAACTTCGAATTTTATAAGGTAATGATCGGACATTACTTTAGTATACGGGAGTACCATAACTTTGGAGGTGGTGACACCCCTGACCAGCACTAGATCAATCGTATTACCGTTGCGATGCGTAGGTTCATTTATTATTTGTGTAAGACCACAGCTATCAATTATAGTCTGGAGCGCCACGCACTGAGAGTCCGATGGGGTATTCATATGGATATTAAAGTCCCCCATTATGATTATATTGTCTGCGTGCATCACTAGATCAGCAACGAACTCTGAGAATTCATTGATAAAGTCCGAGTAGGGCCCTGGGGGGGCGGTAGATAACAGCCATATCGAGAGGCAGCGGTGCGACAGACCTCATAGTAAGCACCTCAAACGATTTATATTTATTATTTAGGTTAGGGGTAAGGTTAAAGTTTTCATTGTATATTAGTGCGACCCCCCCACCCCTTTTAAGGGGACGGGCAATATGCGCATTCGTATAGTTAGGAGGAGATGCCTCATTTAGCGCAAAAAAATCGTCTGGTTTGAGCCAGGTTTCGCTAAGACCAATGACGTTAAGATTGTTGTCTCTAATGACCTCATTAACTAATAACGTCTTGGGAGACAATGATCTTATGTTTAAAAAGCCCATATTATAAGTATTGGGCTGTTTTGACGAGTTTTTGTTTAAATTATCCGTAGTAGCAATATTAATAATGTTGCGTTTATTATACGTAGTGCACTTTAAATAGTTTCGACCATATCTAGGAATTGATACGACGGGAATTTTCAGATTGTTTGCTTGATGCTGCGATCGACTGAACGCATCATGATTTGCCACCTCAGTAGAATGCATATCTACCCCTAACACATTCACAACAGAAAACACATTATGTGAGTTGTGTGTTATTCTAAGAAAATTGCTATGCGTACAGGAATTATCCAGCCTGGCGCTGGCTAGTTCTAGCTTAACTGACTCCTCGCCCGGACTAGCAGGCTCTGTAATTGCCTGTGACCGGGCTTGCTCTAGTGTAGTTAGTCAAATGTGACTTAAACAGTAGTCTATGTTTTTAGGCAGGATGATGGCGCCTTCCTGGTTAGGGTGAAGGCCGTCTCTCATCAGCAAGCCTGGTTTGCCCCAGAAAGAGGGCCAATTATCAATAAACGTTAGTCCCTGTTGTCTACAAAAGCTAGCCAGCCACTTGTTAAGCGAGACTAATCTGCTATATCTCTCATCATTGCCTCTCGCAGGCAGGGGGCCAGAGACAATTACTCGATGCCTGGACATCTTTCTAGCGAGATCACAAGTCCTGGCTATGTTTCTTTTTGTAATCTCTGACTGTCTCATTCTAGTGTCATTGGAGCCAACGTGTACAACTATATTCGCATAACTAGTGGTGCGATTAGCCTGTCGTACGTGTTTACTAGGCCTGTTGCGAGTTAGCTCCCTAAGATTAGCCTCAATGTCAGGTGCTCTGGCCCCAGGGATGCACTTAAATGTGGCTGGTTTGCTAAGCTTTATGTTTCGGGTGATGGAGTCCCCTATGACTAAGGTGTGGTGCCCGGTAGACTGGGGTGTAGGACTAGCTAAAGAGCTAAATCTATTATGCGTCTCAATCGGTACACCGTAGCTTGTAGGCCGCTTAGGACTACTACAGGCTGGGCTAGTTAGCTCGCTACAGCTAACGCTAGCAGATGTGTCCGCAACATCTAAAGTTACGAGATTACTCTGCTCTAACTGGCGGACACGGCCCTCTAGCAGAGCCAGCCTCTCCGTGAGTAAGGTGCAAGACACGCAGGAAGCCATACTCACGGTGTTTTCTGTCACCGAGTGAAGTTCCTGCTGTCTTCCGAGAAGTCCTGGTCACGGTGTGCAGGAGTAGATTCCTTCTGACCGGCTACCGGCGCCGCCTTTCTCCGCGCTAGCTTCGTTAGCTTAGCAGCTAGCTGCTAGCTAGCTGCGGGAGGGGTGGTGAGACAGAGATCGGGTGATTTGCAAGTTAAATAGTACTACTAAATATGTTAAGAAAGTAATAAAGAAAGCTGCAGAACAATTAAAAGCACACAAATAGAACGATACTTAGCTTTTTCGAAACAGCGAGCAGTAAGCGAGCAGTCACGCACGGTGAACCGGAACCGGAAGTTGACATGTAAGGTAGTAAAGAGTTCCAAAGATGTGGGGCAGAGCGGCTCAAAGCTCGAGCACCCATAGTGGACAGTTTAAATAAAGGGACAGTGAGATGGATGGATGAAGAGGATCTTAGGGAACGTGAGGGCGTGGCGACATGGATCAGGTCAGAGAGATATGATGGAGAGAGGTTATGGATGGCTTTGAAAGTGAGGAGAATTATTTTAAAGTATGTCAAGTTCAATAGCCTGGCATTAAGTGTTTTTCTGGTTCTAAATCAAATATTGGTATACAAACTGTAATTTAGCTAGCTTTTATAGTAAGAGCTACCCAGCGTTAGCTAGCTCCTGTAGTAAGAGCTAGCTAGCGTTAACAGGAGCTAGCTAACTTTGGTCTATAAAAAGACAAGTTATTTTCCAGTTAAAGCTAGCCTCTGTAATAATGCTAGATAGCGCTAGTTAGCTCCAGGAATAAGTGTTATCTAACTACTTCTTTGCTTTGCTTAGCAGAAAATGAGCACGTCTTGCAGTTGCAAAGCTGGGTGTACAAGCCAGCCATTATTTGTATGTATGAAGAGTAAAGTTGTCTAATGTTTTTTTCCTGTATGGAATTGTGACAGACAGCAAGGCCTAACCGGTCCATTGTTTGGATCTACAATCCAAATACTGCTCACTGTTATTGCAATCTGCTAAAAGTATCTTGGTAGAGTAATCTAAATACATTTGCATTGACAGTTTAATATTGAAAATGATCAAACATGCCTATTTACTTACGATGAGGTGGCGACTTGTCCAGGGTGTACCCCGCTTACCGCCCATGTGCAGCTGAGATAGGCTCCAGCACCCCCCGTGACCCCGTAAGGGACAAGCGGTAGTAAATGGATGGATGGATGCCTATTTACTTTGTGTTTTTGTTTTATAGTGGAATGTATGTTAACTTGAGTCAAACCTGCTAACCAGTGACCCATTAGGCGCATCATCCCCATCTACATCATCTTTTCGTAACTTCTGAATCTGATACCAAATGTTAGAGAAAATGGAGGGAACTGATATTACACTGAATGTGAATCTACCAAACTTGTAAATACTTCTACTGTTATTAAAAGGCTGACTTGACATATTGCTGAAATTGCTACATGAATGTTTGACCTAGATGTTGAAAGATGCTCTCCTATCCAAGTCACTGGGATAGACAATCATAGAGGATTACAACAAATCAAAGGCAATCAATGATACAACATGAAAACTACTTGTGAACCCTTTGGTGGCCATAACATGATTGAAAAGCACGGGTAAGTCATTTGTTGTAGTTGTTAAAACAAAATGTAGTTAAGAGGTAGTTATAAAATGCACACCTACTTATATTGTACATGGTTGCACTTTCATTACAGGAGAATTCCTCTCCTTTCTGTGCGAGCCTGTGCGCTTGGTAAGTTGATTTAAAGGGTTTATATTGCATGTCTTGTAACTGGCTGAGATAGGCTCCAGCACCCCCCGCGACCCCAAAAGGGACAAGCGGTAGAAAATGGATGGATGGATGTCTTGTAACTGGATCTAACTGTGCAGTGTATTTTTTTTCCACCCACGAGCACTTCACACTCAGTCAATTGATGAGAACTGCCGTGAAGCACAAAATGAGGACCTCAGTTCAGTATTGTCGGTCGCTGGTTCACAATCAAAAGTCCTCATCCTCTAACTTGGATTTCTCAACATTTCAAGTGTTCTTCATTTTAATGTGTTTACATTTGTTAATCAAGTAGGCAATATTAACTTTTGTGTTGTTTTTTTAAACTTTAGATTGAACGAGACTTTGCCATGATGTTAAGAGAGAATGTGTCCGGCAGATCTTTGTCAAAGTGACCCACTTTCTTCAAACCCAGGATCCTTGTCAGGATCCGTTACCCGGATCATGACATGATTTATGTTGGTAATGTTTCTGTTTTAGTCTGTTTCCTGGGTGCACCCTCTTTCCCTGTTTACTGTTGGTTTCCATGGGCACTGATTCTCCTCACCTGTCTTAGTTTAGCAATTAGTGTTCCCACCAGGTGTTTTGGTTAATCACTCCCCTTTGTAGTTTCCTGTCACCCAGCAATAGTTCCTGGATCAATGTTTGCTATGGGCAACATTTACGTTCTCCTGTTTTTTCTCCTCGCCGCATGTAGTAAGTTTGTACACACTAGCATTCCTTGTTTTTCACCCTTGGTGGCATTTTGTGTTTTTAGCTCCATGCTTGTTAGTATCCTCAGTTTGTATTTTTCATCTTGCCTTAAAATAATTAAAAAACCTTAAATCTTACCTACACGCCGCTCCTGCTTGTTTCCTGCGTTGGAGGGGAACACGACAATCGCAGCCATGCGTCGAAGACGTAACAGATTGACCCAGCTAGACGAAGTGTTCCTTTTCTACAAGGACAAGCAAGATATCCTCCTGGAGCTCAGAGCGGACGCCCAGACATGGGAATACGAGGACGAAGCTGAGTTGTCCAAAGAAGACCTTCCGGCCGACGCCATGGTAGCATGGGGCAGCTTATGGCTAAGTTGACAGAAGCAGAGACCCGCTTTCTCCCCCACTCTCATGCCACCCGGACGTCGTCCACCCTGGTACGCGAAGGCTCGGGCAGCGGGCCAGCTCAGCGCAGGCGCAGAAGGGGTACAAGACGGACACTTTGCCCTCAACGTTGACTACCAGGCTCTTCCCGTGCGGCTTCTTCTCCCCTCAGACACCACCTGCAGGCAAGTGTCCCAAAAGGCGCGAGCGGCGCACACGCACAAGGCCAGCTCCCAGGCTTCCTAGAGCCCACCAGCCCGTGCCCGCTGCTCCCGTTGGACTCGCTCAACCGCCCCCCCCACCAGCTCCATCTAGCATCTGGAATCTGCTTCCTGAGGGGCGGGGCCAGTGCTGGTAGGGTGTCAGCGGGGCAAGCAGACCTCCCTCCAGTGAGGTTGCTGCCTGCCTCTCCTCCAGCGGGGGCGCTGTCGACTTCGGCCCTACTTCCTGCTCCAGCGTTGCAAAGCACACGGGACCCTCCAGAAATGTACAGTGCCGCATGGATGGAAGAGTGGTACCAGAGGGTGCTGAAAGAGCTGGAGAGTGAAGAACAGTCTGGCTCGGTAGTGGGTCTGCAGACACCTGCTCCTCTGGCTACGCCCACGTCGACAGACGAGCCGCCTGCCTTGCCTCTGACTCCGCCCACGCCGGCAGACGAGCCGCCTGCTTCGCCTCTGGCTCCGCCCACGCCGGCAGACGAGCCGCCTGCTTCGCCTCTGGCATCGCCCACGCCGGCAGACGAGCCGCCTGCTTTGCCTCTGGCTCCGCCCACGCCGGCAGAAGCTCCGCCCACGCCGGCAAATGAGCCGCCTGCTTCGCCTCTGGCTCCGCCCACACCGGCAGCCCAGATGCCTGCTCCTCTGACTCCATCCATTGCTACAGACGCTCCGCCTGCCACTCTGACGCCACCATCAACCCCGGTGGTCCTGCAAACGCCATCCTCTCCACCTCCTGCTCCAGCGCTGCAAAGCACACGGGACCCTCCAGTAATGTACAGTGCAGCATGGATGGAGGATTGGTACCAGAGGGTGCGGAAAGAGCTGGAGAGTGAGAAACAGTCTGGCTCGGTAGTGGGTCTGCAGACACCTGCTCCCCTGGCTGCGCCCGCGCCGACAGACGAGCCGGCTGCCCTGCCTCTGACTTCGCCCACGCCGGCAGAAGAGCTGCCTGCTTCTCCTCTGGCTCCGCCCACGCCGGCAGACGAGCCGCCTGATTCGCCTCTGGCTACGCCTACGCCGTCGCTTCCTGTTTCCACGGCGACGACGCCCCCTGTTTCCACGGCAACGACGCCTCTTGTTTTGAGGCTGGTCCATACACACCCCAATCCTGCAGGAGGCACGCCGACCACGCCCCCCTCCACACATTTACAAACCCCGTTTCCATATGAGTTGGGAAATTGTGTTAGATGTAAATATAAACGGAATACAATGATTTGCAAATCATTTTCAACCCATATTCAGTTGAAAATGCTACAAAGAAAACATTTTTGATGTTCAAACTGATAAACATTTTTTTTTTTGCAAATAATCATTAACTTTAGAATTTGATGCCAGCAACACGTGACAAAGAAGTTGGGAAAGGTGGCAATAAATACTGATAAAGTTGAGGAATGCTCATCAAACACTTATTTGGAACATCCCACAGGTGTACAGGCTAATTGGGAACAGGTGGGTGCCATGATTGGGTATAAAAACAGCTTCCCAAAAAATGCTCAGTCTTTCGCAAGAAAGAATGGGGCGAGGTACACCCATTTGTCCACAACTGCGTGAGCAAATAGTCAGTTTAAGAACAACATTTCGCAAAGTGCAATTGCAAGAAATTTAGGGATTTCAACATCTACGGTCCATAATATCATCAAAAGGTTTAGAGAATCTGGAGAAATCACTCCACTTAAGTGGCATGGCCGGAAACCAACATTGAATGACCGTGACCTTTGATCCCTCAGACGGCACTGTATCAAAAACCGACATCAATCTCTAAAGGATATCACCACATGGGCTCAGGAACACTTCAGAAAACCACTGTCACTAAATACAGTTCGTCGCTACATCTGTAAGTGCAAGTTAAAGCTCTACTATGCAAAGTGAAAGCCATTTATCAACAACATCCAGAAACGCCGCTGGCTTCTCTGGGCCCGAGATCATCTAAGATGGACTCATGCAAAGTGGAAAGTGGTCTGACGAGTCCACATTTCAAATTGTTTTTGGAAATATTCGACATCAGGGGAAGCGAACCATCCAGACTGTTATCGACGCAAAGTTCAAAAGCCAGCATCTGTGGTGGTATGGGGGTGCATTAGTGCCCAAGGCATGGGTAACTTACACATCTGTGAAGGCACCATTAATGCTGAAAGGTACATACAGGTTTTGGAACAACATATGCTGCCATCTAAGCGCCGTCTTTTTCATGGACGCCCCTGCTTATTTCAGCAAGATGATGCCAAGCCTCATTCAGCACGTGTTACAACAGCGTGGCTTCGTAAAAAAAGAGTGCGGGTACTTTCCTGGCCCGCTTGCAGTCCAGACCTGTCTCCCATCAAAAATGTGTGGCGCATTATGTAGCGTAAAATACGACAGCGGAGACCCCGGACTGTTGAACGACTGAAGCTCTACATAAAACAAGAATGGGAAATAATTCCACTTTCAAAGCTTCAACAATTAGTTTCCTCAGTTCCCAATCGTTTACTGAGTGTTGTTAAAAGAAAAGGTGATGTAACACAGTGGTGAACATGCCCTTTCCCATTTACTTTGGCACATGTTGCAGCCATGAAATTCTAAGTTAATTATTTAAAAAAAAAAAAATTAAGTTTGAGTTTGAACATGAAATATCTTGTCTTTGTAGTGCATTCATATGAATATGGGTTGAAAATAATTTGCAAATCATTGTATTCCGTTTATATTTACATCTAACACAATTTCCCAACTCATATGGAAACGGGGTTTGTATGGTAAAAATGGGTTGTACTTGTATAGCGCTTTTCTACCTTTCTAAGGAACTCAAAGCGCTTTGACACTATTTCCACATTCACCTATTCACACACACACACACATTCACACACTGATGGCGGGAGCTGCCGTGCACGGCGCTAACCAGGACCCATCAGGAGCAAGGGTGAAGTGTCTTGCTCAAGGACACAACGGACGTGACTAGGATGGTAGAAGGTGGGGATTGAACCAGTAACCCTCAGATTGCTGGCACGGCCACTCTCCCAACTTCGCCACGCCGTCCTCCGTATATTCAGACTTAAATCATCACTGTCCCGTGTAAATTAAAGCATCTGTTAGAACTTGATCAGCGCACACACACGCTCTCACAGTTGTGCGTCATTTGGAATAAACAATCAGAAAGAAACTATTTAATTACAAATAACTTAACTACTTTCTTTTAAACAGTTCTGAAGTTAGTATAGTGATTTAGATACTGAATGTATTATACTTTATCCATTTTCTACCGCTTGTACCTTTTGGGGTTGCGGTAGATGCTGGAGTCTATCTCAGCTGCATTCGGGCGGAAGGCAGGGTACACCCTGGACAAGTCGCCATCTCATCGCAGGGCCAACACAGATAGACAGACAACATTCACACTCACATTCACACACTAGGGCCAATTTAGTGTTGCCAATTAACCTATCCCCAGGTGCATGTCTTTGGAGGTGGGAGGAAGCCGTAGTACCCGGAGAGAACACACGCAGTCACGGGGAGAACATGCAAACTCCACACAGAAAGATCCAGAGCCCGGGATTGAACTCAGGACTACTCAGGACCTTCGTATTGTGAGGCACAGGCACTAACCCCTGTTCCACCGTGCTATATATATGGCGCAGTGGAAGAGTGGCCGTGCGCTTTGAGTACTTTGAAGGTAGAAAAGCGCTATACAAGTACAACCCATTTATCATTTATCATTTATCATTTATATATACCAAGTTGGCCATGCCTATAAGAACAGCTGATAGGCAACACATGACAGTAGTCAGGTGAACCTTCTGGAGACTGCAAATCACAGTCGAAAAGGTTAAAAAAAAAAAATCCATCTAATATACCGAAAATATTGTCTGACAACAAGAACATATGAAAAATGTATGGATAAAAATACATATGTAACGTTTATGAGCAAAATAAAAAATGGCTATTTAGTAAGCTCACGCAAGCCGTGTTGCAGCGTCCATTATTTTATATGGTGTCAGAAGTCTCAAAAGAAAAGACAACTAATAAGTGAGGAAATGGCCTTCTCACAGTTTGACTACCCGAAGATTGACTGGGAAGCTACGGACTTCCATAAAGAAGACACTGTTTAAAGCAGATGAGAAACAAGACCTAAAAAAACATTTGACGTGTTTTTGAAAGATTTGAGACTCATTCAAATGGTCTGCAAGTACACTGACCCGGATGACATGTTGATTGATGCTATCATAGCGGGAGTGAGAGAAAAAGGTGTGTAAGAGAGGCTGCGTCATAAAGGAGAAAATTTAACACTGCCGAAAGCCATTGAAATTGCTCAACAGTTTGAACTCTCCCAAACAGAAATGAAAATAGTCAGAGAAGAAGACTCACATGTGTCCAGTGATCAAAAATCTAACTATTGTGTCCCCAATAAGAAAATGCAAAGCAAAAGACAGACTACTGGTGGTAGTGGGGGTGTATAATGTAGCCCGGAAGAGTTAGTGCTGCATGGGATTCTGGGTATTTGTTCTGTTGTGTTACAGTGCGGATGTTCTCCAGAAATGTGTTTGTCATTCTTGTTTGAGGTGGGTTCACAGTGTGGTGCATATTAGTAACAGTGTTAAAGTTGTTTTATACGGCCACCCTCAGTGTAACCTGTATGGCTGTTGACTAAGTATGCGTTGCAGTCACTTATGTGTGTCTGCAGAAGCCGCATACAACATGTGACTGGGCTGGCACGCTGTTTATACAGTCTTTAGAGGGCGCTAAAGACAGTGCAATCACGGCACGCCCTTATTATTGTCGTTTGGGTGAAAATCAGCAGACATGCCCTGAATTTCGGGAGTCTCCCGGAAAAATTGGGAGGGTTGGCAAGTATGACGCTGTCAAGCGCCATTCATACAGAACTCGAGAAATAACGTCTCGCGGGCCGCATGTCTGGTTTATACATAGCACAAATTTTTTTAAAAACTGTATGCAGTGTTATTTCATTTTAAATTTCAAAAGAGTTTTGTGGCTCCCATTGTTTTCTTGAATTTGTGAAACGGGTCAAAATGGCTCTTTGAGTGGTAAAGGTTGCCGACCTCTGTCCTAGACCAACCACAAAAATTAAACCTGTAGTTGTCCTCCCAACAAAATACAAATCACGAGAAGTGAATGCAGAGTATGAAGTAGTGGACATTATTCAATAAAATGTGCTCAGTGGTGACACAGCTGAAAATCTAGGACTAATAGTTCGCCTTGACAAATTGCAAGCTGCTCCTCCTCTAACACTAACAAAAATGTCACTGCTTCTCACAGTGTTCCAGCTGGACTGAGCGACTTCCCTGAACTAACCCACATTACAGAAACTCTTCCAAACACCTACACGATTAAAATAGATCTAGATGCCAAGGGTATGTTCCATCCTGTCCGCCGACAGCCAACTGCACTAAGAGAGAAGATAGTGGACAAGGCAAAGGAAATGGGGAAGGATGGATGCATCTCAAAAGTAGAGCGTCCAACATAATGGGTGAGTTCCATAGTTCCTGCAGTGCGCAATGGCAAGATAAGAATCTGCATTGACCCCAGTGACTGAAATGAAGTCATAAAGAGAGAACATCATCCCATGCGCATCACAGAAGAAGTCATCTCTATGATTCTTGGTGCCAAAATCTTCACAATTTTGGGCGCCAAATCAGGTCTTCAGCAAATCGAGCTAGATGAACCATCATCACTCCTCACAACATTCAACACACGAAATGAGCAATACAGATGGCTGAGGCTGCCTTTTGGACTAATGTGTGAACCTGAAATATTCCATCGCATCATGGATGAAATGCTTCAGAGCATAACAGGAGCCATTAGTGTGATGGATGACATCTTAATTGGAACCCCCATTGTACGTGAATATGATGCAATGGGGTGGTATAGCTCGGTTGGTAGAGCGGCCGTGCCAGCAACTTGAGGGTTGCAGGTTCGATCCCCGCTTCCGCCATCCTAGTCACTGCCGTTGTGTCCTTGGGCAAGACACTTTACCCACCTGCTCCCAGTGCCACCCACACTGGTTTAAATGTAACTTAGATATTGGGTTTCACAATGTAAAGCGCTTTGAGTCACTTGAGAAAAAGCGCTATATAAATATAATTCACTTCACTTCACTTCACAATCCTGCGTCAAGTAGTTGTTAGAGCAACAAACTACAATCTTAAACTCATTTTCAACAAGTGCCACGTTAGGCAGACATCAGTGCCTTATATAGGTCACCTCATAACGGCAGATGGTTTAAAGCCAGACCCGGCAAAAGTGGAGGCTGTGTATCAAATGACACCTCCAACAGACAAAGATGTTGTCTGCCGTTTCCTGGGATTTGTGACCTACGAGTCAAATTTAAAATCAAACCTCAGCCAGGAGGATTCTCCTTTGCGTCAACTTCTAAAAAGTAATGTGGAGATTGCATTGAAGTACTTCAACACACTAAAAGAACTTTGTACACAGCCTCTGGTGTTTAAAGGGGAACATTATCACCAGACCTATGTAAGCGTCAATATATACCTTGATGTTGCAGAAAAAAGACCATATATTTTTTAACCGATTTCCGAACTCTAAATGGGTGAATTTTGGCGAATTAAACGCCTTTCTATTATTTGCTCTCGGAGCGATGACGTCACGTTGTGACGTCACATCGGGAAGCAATCCGCCATTTTCTCAAACAGCGAGTCAAATCAGCTCTGTTATTTTCCGTTTTTTCGACTGTTTTCCGTACCTTGGAGACATCATGCCTCGTCGGTGTGTTGTCGGAGAATGTAACAACACGAACAGGGACGGATTCAAGTTGCACCAGTGGCCCGAAGATGCGAAAGTGGCAAGAAATTGGACGTTTGTTCCGCACACTTTACCGACGGAAGCTATGCTACGACAGAGATGGCAAGAATGTGTGGATATCCTGCGACACTCAAAGCAGATGCATTTCCAACGATAAAGTCAAAGAAATCTGCCGCCAGACCCCCATTGAATCTGCCGGAGTGTGTGAGCTATTCAGGGACAAAGGACCTCGGTTGCACAGCAAGCAATGGCGGCAGTTTGTTCCCGCAGACGAGCGAGCTAAACCCCCTGGATGTCTTGGCTCACACCGTCCCTTATGCCACCGAAGATGATCAAGTGAAGAATATCGACCCTAGCTTCCCTGGCCTGCTGACATCAACTCCAAAACTGGACAGATCAGCTTTCAGGAAAAGAGAGCGAATGAGGGTATGTCTACAGAATATATTAATTGATGAAAATTGGGCTGTCTGCACTCTCAAAGTGCATGTTGTTGCCAAATGTATTTCATATGCTGTAAACCTAGTTCATAGTTGTTAGTTTCCTTTAATGCCAAACAAACACATACCGATCGTTGGTTAGAAGCCGATCGCCAAATTCGTCCTCGCTTTCTCCCGTGTCGCTGGCTGTCCTGCCGTTTTCGTCGGTTTCGCTTGCATACGGTTCAAACCGATATGGCTCAATAGCTTCAGTTTCTTCTTCAATTTCGTTTTCGCTACCTGCCTCCACACTACAACAATCCGTTTCAATACATGCGTAATCTGTTGAATCGCTTAAGCCGCTGAAATCCGAGTCTGAATCCGAGCTAATGTCGCTATAGCTTGCTGTTCTATGCGCCATGTTTGTTTGTGTTGGCATCACTATGTGACGTCACAGGAAAATGGACGGGTGTATATAACGATGGTTAAAATCAGGCACTTTGAAGCTTGTTTTAGGGATATTGCGTGATTTATTTATATTGCGTGATGGGTAAAATTTTGAAAAAAACTTAGAAAAATAAAATAAGCCACTGGGAACTGATTTTAATGGTTTTAACCCTTCTGAAATTGTGATAATGTTCCCCTTTAAATATTTCAATCCAAACATACCTGTGGAAATATTCTGTGATGCAAGCGCCAGTGGGACCGGCGCAGTCCTACTGCAGGAAGGCCAACCTGTCGCATATTCCTCAAGATCACCGACTGACACGGAAACGCACTATACGCAAATTTAAAAAGAAGTGCTCTCCATTTTTCATGTCTGTATCAAATTTGTGTGTGTGTGTGTGTGGACTAGAGGGTTCACTGCATTCATTTAATTATACTATTGAATAAACACGCTCAGGGGCTGGGAGCGATGCACAGAGTGAACCCTCTGGTACCATGATTGGAAGCAAGAGACAAAGACAAGGTTATTAAATTAATTTTAATGTATGGTTCGCTCAGTCCACTGTTCAACATTTCCAACACTACCCTGTCTGTGAGGGCTTTGCTAGAAAATGTTTTTTTTTCAAGCAATGTCACCATTCTCACCTCCACCTCACCCACAAACTTTGTTGGGATAATGAATATTCATCTTTTCATTCTTCTCTTTCCCCTTGGTGATGTGATTCATGCCCATGTACGATTGCTCGACAGTCTCATTCATATTCATTAAAGACAACACTTGGCAGTGACCATTAAGGGTTGAATATGGGCGTTTAGTGGGCAGAAAATGAAATAGATGATGATTCATAAGGGGACAATTACAAGCAGGTACAGTACAAAAAGCACCTTTTAATGAATCTTATATAATTTTTGGCACACTACTTTTCGGATTTCATGTGCAGGATTATCGAGAGAGAATCGAGGCCATGGCAGACGACCACTCAGAAGTTGACTATTTTTTTTTTGATCATGTTTGTGTTGTATGTTTGTAATTCCTGTTGTTAGTTTGTCTGTCTGTTTGTTAATGGTGGGTGAATTCTCATGAAAATTTCAGGAAATGTCAGAACTGGTATAAAGAACAAGTGATTGCATTTTTGGGCTGAGAACGGATAATTTCTACGTTGATACCTTACATTTACGTTACGAGCTTCAACTTCTCTGCGTGTGTATGCTTGCGGCTCTACCTCCATGGACCTCTACCCTCTACCTATATCCTACTTAGTCCCCCCCCTCTCAGTGAGCTGTGGAGTCCCCCAAGGCAGTGTATTGGGGCCTTTACTGTTCCAAATATACATAAACGACTTGTCATCGGCATGCGACTGTGAATTGTTCTTGTATGTGGATGACTCGGCCTTGCTGGTATCAGACAAGGACAAGTCACAGGTGGAGAAAATCCTCAGTGCTGAACTCTGTAGAACATGCACCTGGCTCGCTGACAACAAGCTATCCATACACTTGGGTAAAACAGAATCCATCCCATTTGGGTGCCACATCAACCTTAAGAAAGTCAATGACTTCACTATAAAAGTGGGTGACATTGTTATCACCAGGAAAGATGAAGTCACCTATCTAGGTTCCATTCTAGAGGCTAATCTTTCCTGTGATAAAATGGCAACCAAGGTAATCAAAAAGGTCAACCAACGAATGAGATTTCTCTATAGAATCTCCTCTCTGGTCAACAAAAGCACCATGAGGATTCTGGCGGGAACTCTCGTTCAACCCTTTTTCGATTACGCATGCACCTCCTGGTACCCTAGCACCTCCAAAACCCTCAAATCTAAACTCCAAACATCCCAGAACAAGCTAGTCAGATTACTTCTAGACCTCCACCCCAAATACCACCTCACTCCTACCCACTTCTCCAAAGTGGGCTGGCTCAGGGTGGAGGACAGAGTAAAACAACTTGCACTGAGCCTAGTCTATAAAATCCGCTACACCTCCCTGATACCGAAGTACATGTCAAACTACTTCCTTAACGTAAATGACCGCCATAACCACAACACCAGGGGGAGCTCCACTAACCACGTTAAACCCAGATTCCGATCTATCAAAGGTCTTAACTCATTCTCTTTCTATGCCACATCAATGTGGAATGCGCTCCCAACAGGTATACAAGAAAGTGCATCTCTATCTTCCTTCAAAACCGCAATAAAAGTTCACCTCAAGGCAGCTACAACCCTAAACTTACACACTCCCTGGATTGTTAATAATCAAATGTAAACAATCAAATGCAGATACTTCTTCTTATGCCTTCTGATCTCTCTCTCTCTCTATCTCTCTCTCTCTCTCTCTCTTTCTCTCTCTCTCTTTCTCTCTCTCTCTCTCTCTCTCTCTCTCTCTCTCTCTCTCTCTCTCTCTCTCTCTCTCTATCTCTCTCTCTCTCTCTCTCTCTCTCTCTCTCCTCTCTTCTCTCTCTCTCTCTCTCTCTCTCTCTCTCTCTCTCTCTCTCTCTCTCTCTCTCTCTCTCTCTCTCTCTCTCTCTCTCTCTCTCTCTCTCTCTGCCCACTACTTGCTGTCCATATCCTACCAAGTCAGTCCTACACTGTTCCAATATCCATTTCTCTGTTCTCAACTGTTGATGACTGATGATAACAACTAAACCTAACCCCCCCAACCCCCTCCACACCCCGGATTGTAAATAATGTAAATAATTCAATGTGATTATCTTGTGTGATGACTGTTTTATGATGATAGTAAATATCTGATAGTATATATCTGTATCATGAATCAATTTAAGTGGACCCCGACTTAAACAAGTTGAAAAACGTATTCGGGTGTTACCATTTAGTGGTCAATTGTACAGAATATGTACTTCACTGTGCAACCTACTAATAAAAATCTCAATCAATCAATCAAAGCCTAGTGGTTAGAGTGTCCGCCCTGAGATCGGTAGGTTCTGAGTTCAAACCCCAGCCGAGTCATACCAAAGACTATAAAAATGGGACCTATTATCTCCCTGCTTGGCACTCAGCATCAAGGGTTGGAATTGGGGGTTAAATCACCAAAAATGATTCCCGGGCGCGGCCACCGCTGTTGCTCACTGCTCCCCTCACCTCCCGGGGGTTGAACAAGGGGATGGGTCAAATGCAGAGGACTAAAATCACCACACCTGATGTGTGTGTTCCAATCATTGGTACTTTAACTTTAACTTAAATGGACAGAGACAAAGCTAGATGGCTTCACTTTGTTTTTTCATTCTGCTATAAATAACTCAAAAAGGAATGGGTGGCTTTTAATCTAACTTTCAGGTAATGTCAGAAATGGGATAAGGAACAAGTGATGACATTTTGATCGAGATCACTGTCCGGATTCAGGATTATTTTTTTTTTACTTCTGGGAGGCAGGCCTGGCGGAGATCTTCTCTCCGAGTGCTATTCTAGTTCGTATTTGTTGTATTCAGTTTAGTTTGCAAAAACACCTCGACTGAGTTTAAAAGCTATGAGGTTGGAAATAGAGAAGATATACCGATAAAGGGATAGGAAGAGAAGCATATATTTAGACAGAATAAAATGGGTGAAAAAAAAAGTTCTAGCCACTAGGTCCTGAATGTGTTGAGTTATATGGTGGTGCATACTGTGCACGATAAAACAGCTGCTAATTAATTTTCCTGTAAATCTTGGGGCATAAAACCGAATATCACAGTTGAAAGTACCGCGACAACGAGTGTTTGAATGTTTTCCTGCGTGATTTTCTTTCAACTGTATTTGCATAATAGAGTTGCTCCGTAATGTAAAGGGGACCTAAGATGAATTTTGACTTATAAATGTTGTTGCAATGTTGGATGTGTTAAACAATGCCAAAGCATCTTATCATAAGGTCAATGCATTTTGGCGTGAATTTTTGGATGCCTCTGTTTGGAGGGTTTTGGAGTATGTTTTTAACAGTGGGGTATCAGTGACATCATACATTGAAAGATATACTTATGTAAGTATTCTTGGACATATTATGTTGGTAAGCCTCCTCCCTCTCTGCTGAGCCCGCACAACTGAGACTGCTGTAGCTGGAACTCCCATATATTCCTTCTCATAAATACTTCTGTGTTTGTCCGTATACATTTGGGCCACGACGAAATTGGATCAGCCGCTGAACTAACGCGGGAAAAGATGGGCCATTGTGACATTACTACTTGGTTTGAGGAATAACAAGATAAGATTAGAAAGTATTATTTTCATCTAATCTTGGCTGGCACATAACGCCAAAGTGTGACATGGAGTGACATAAATGCTGATAAAAGCAACATTTTCTATTCAGCTTCTTATCTATCCAATAGTGTGTACCTAATGTTGTGACCGGGTGAATCTATTTATGACTATACTAAAGAAAAAATTGTGTTTTCAATATATATATTTGATATTGTACATTGTAAAAAGATAAATGATCATACTTTTGGAGAGGGTGGGGCGTAGTTTAATTTGCAAGCTGGTAATGCCTCCACAAACAAACATCTTGCAGACATTCTAAGTAGGGGTGTAACAGTGGATCGGGACATCAATAGATTGAATTATATTACTACCACAAATATTGAATCAAATCAAACTTAAACCACAAGAATGAGCGTATGTACATCATCATCTAAATAGAATAGGATATAAAAACAGTAGGTTATAAATAGCATTGTTTAATTGAAATAACTGTGAATAAATTAGATTACATAAGAAATTAGAATAGAATGTGATTTTGTAGTGCAAATAGAATATGAAAACAATGACTGCAAACCAAACCAAAAATAAGCCCAGAAGTGTGCAAGTAAAGTGTTCCTTGTGCAAGGATGGGCGGGGGCACGATCTCGTTGAGGTCAAGATACAGTAAGTTGAACGGTGAGGACACATTGTTACTGGATACTTTCTAATACGCTACTGCCTTAGAGACTTTGTAGTCTAAGTAATAGGCAACTATAATAATCCATCCATCCATCCATTTTCTACCGCTTGTCTGGTTCGGGGTCACGGGGGGTGCTGGAGCCTATGTCAGCTGCTTCAGGTGGAAGCCGGGGTACACCATTGACAAGTCGCGATTTGATACTTATTTATATTGACAAATGTGCTGTTTTAGAATGCAATATTGTTCAATTAAAGGACATGTTTTGCGTATGTTTAGCTTTTGTGCCATTGTGTGCTTAGCTGTAGTGTAGCTGCTCGCTACCATTACCATATAGTCGGGCCCTACTGCGGGCGGAATTGACTAGCCAATAAAAACAGAATCTTCTGTTGTGGAATATAACGTGAACTCACATAGATGTGACTGAAAGGCTATCATCATGAGGAAAAGGAACGTTTGGCTAAAGAAATACTCATTCGTCCCCAAAACACTCAATTGCCCCCTCTCAAACTAAACAATGTTTAAAGGACCACTTGAAACTACAAGGCTTATGCGAGCCAGGACAACCGCAACACATCTCATCTGCTTGTGTTGTGAACAAGACCACTGATGCAAAATCAATGAACAGACGGCAGCCGTAACCTGAGAGTAGGGAAGCAACAATGATGGATTTTGACTGTACAATTATAGTCTGAGTAATAATCACAATTTCACAATTATCACAACTATTTATGCATTGATTAATTTCAAAACAAAACATTTATACAAATTTTAGACATTCCATAGAGATTTTAATGTGTCGGAAATGACAGTAATCTAATAATTACATTATAATAACTGTACAAAATACTAAGTAATGTGTAAACAAAGTATTATTAGCAACTAATATTTAATTAATACTAAAAATAGCTTTATTTATCCCCCAAAAGAAAATGTTACTCATATAGGTATAAACTCCCAGTGTCATCTATGCCTATTTATTCATGTTTAATAACCTATTTTATGATGAACACCCTATTTTATGAAATTAAACAATGGATGTCAGCTAACTTCTTGCAACTCAACGCCAAGAAAACGGAAATGCTGATTATCGGTCCTGCTAAACACGACATTTATTTAATAATACCACCATAACATTTGATAACCAAACAATTACACAAGGCGACTCAGTAAAGAATCTGAGTATTATCTTCGACCCAACTCTCTCGTTTGAGTCACACATTAAGAGTGTTACTAAAACGGCCTTCTTTCATCTACGTAATATCGCTAAAATCTGTTCTATTTTATCCACTAGCGACGCTGAGATCATTATTCATGCGTTCGTTACGTCTCGTCTCGACTACTGTATCGTATTATTTTCGGGTCTCCCTATGTCTAGCATTAAAAGATTACAATTGGTACAAAATGCGGCTGATAGACTTTTGACAAGAACAAGAAAGTTTGATCATATTACGCCTATACTGGCTCACCTGCACTGGCTTCCTGTGCACTTAAGATGTGACTTTAAGGTTTTACTACTTATGTATAAAATACTACACGGTCTAGCTCCAGACTATCTTGTCGATTGTATTGTACCATATGTCCCGGCAAGAAATCTGCGTTCAAAGAACTCCGGCTAATTAGTGATTCCCAGAGCCCCAAAAAAGTCTGCGGGCTATAGAGCGTTTTCTATTCGGGCTCCAGTACTATGGAATGCCCTCCCGGTAACAGTTAGAGATGCTACCTCAGTAGAAGCATTTAAGTCCCATCTTAAAACTCATTTGTATACTCTAGCCTTTAAATAGACCCCCCTTTTAGACCAGTTGATCTGCCGTTTCTTTTCTTTTCTCCTCTGCTCCCCTCTCCCTTGTGGAGGGGGGCACAGGTCTGGTGGCCATGGATGAAGTGCTGGCTGTTCAGAGTCGGGACCCGGGGTGGACCACTCACCTGTGCATCGGTTGGGAACATCTCTGCGCTGCTGACTCGTCTCCGCTCGGGATGGTGTCCTGCTGGCCCCACTATGGACTGGACTCTTACTATTATGTTGGATCCACTATGGACTGGACTCTCACAATATTATGTCAGACCCACTCGACATCCATTGCATTCGGTCTCCCCTAGAGGGGGGGGGGCTGGGGGGGGGTTGTGGCTTGTGCAGCCCTTTGAAATACTTGTGATTTAGGGCTATATAAATAAACATTGATTGATTGATTGATTGATTGATGATGTGTTATTAATAAGTGGAATGCACATAATTAGATCCCATGGTATTGCGCTGCTGTTCTACAAGCTCCCGATGTTCTGTTAGCGTTTCACACTTGCTACTTTAAGACTATTTTTGCTATATTAAGACCCTATTATAGACCTTTAAGCCACAACTTTCTTCAAGCAGGTATTGCTAAATTGGTGAGTCATGGTCTTCAATGACTCCCTGCCAGTGTTCGTAATATAACAACGGCGTTCCTTTACACCGTTACTTTTACTAGTAACAAGTAATCTAATTATTACTTTGAGGTCAGTTACAACGGCGTTAGCAATAGCTCGATGTAACATGGCACGCTACTTTTGATGTGGTTATATGTCGACAACAAGACAGCGTCATAAGTGCCGCAAGCTCAATGCAGAAAATATATTGTTACTAGTGAAAGCAACAAGCAGCACCGCACTAAAATGATCTTGATATCAAATAGGAAGAGGCACCATCACACTGTGACACAGCAGACAACGACATAAGCACACATACATATTGGGAATAATGAACAACAAATCAATGATTCAAGTGACAAAATTGCCATCCAAACAATACACCGTTTGTTGACAAGAAGATATGACAGCCATTGAAGAACATTTTAATCTCTTTACGAAACAGAGGCAACACAATCTGGTGAAAAGATTCAAAAGAGCTGGCTTCAGGGCCGACAAATTGCGCTGCTAACTGCTAAAGCTAAAAAACACAGCTTTGTTGAAACCCTCAATGACGTTACTCGTCGCTAAGCAACAGACCCCGCCTTTTAAAAGCAGACACACGCACACTGCGCTCTAATATGAAAACTCTCTGTTACGGCTGGTAACACTAGGCTGTGCCCTTTTGTTGGTGTTCTCTGTGTTTGTGTTTATTTTCTGTCAGCGCTCTTATTTTGGGTTTGTTTCCTGCTCGTCTCCCTGAGCGCTGTTTCACCTCACCTGCTGCTGATCGGCAGCCAGGCCACACCTGGGGTCAATCAGCCGGCTCCTATTTATGCCTGCCTCGCCCTCCTGTCAGTGCTTGAGGATTGTTAGCTGTTTGCTGTCTCCAGTTCTTTTTGTATCCTGTATATGGTATCCTGTTGCCTGTTTCCTGATTCCTGTTTTCTTGCATTTCCTTTGGACATTAAAGTCATGTTTTCCTGCATCATGCCTGCCATCTCTGCATCTTGGGGTTCGTCACCAACGATTCACGACAGTCTATCAACTGCACATGCCAGATGTTTGAAGTTTTTTTTTCAAGTAACGTATTAATTACTTTACCTAGTAATTAAATTTAATTATAATTACTTATTTGGTAAAGTAACAAGCAGTGTTGGGACTAACGCGTTACTTTGTAACACCGTTAGTTTCGGCGGTAACTAGTAATCTAACGCGTTATTTTTTATATTCAGTAACTCAGTTACCATTACTACATGATGCGTTACTGCGTTATTTTACGTTATTTTTATGTAGTATCGGCTAGAAACAGAAGCGCTGCGGTGTCGCGTTCTTCTGAATCTTCCTCTGTCACAAGCCGTGTGTGTGTGTGTCTGGGTGTGGGTGTAGGTGTGGGAGGCACACACATGATCCGCGGTTTGATATGTGAAAAAAAAAAAAAAAGGTTGTTCGCACGTTGAGTCCACACACAGCGTGGTCATGGCGAGCGGAGTAACGGAGCTTGAACGCCCACTTCAGCGATAAGGTTGTGCCAGATCTTTATGAGCAGGAGAAGAAAAAAGTTGTGGATGAACTATCCCGAGCATCATCTGTTGCGCTCACGACAGACGGGTGGACGTCCAAGGGAACTATAAGCGCTCACTTCATCACAGCAGACTGGGAGATGAGAAGACACGCCCCCTCTACGAGAGTCACCTTGTGCAGGTACTGACACAAGCAGTGGAGGGTGGAAGATAAAGATATCCCAGTCACACGTGATAATGCCAAAAATCAAATAAATGCAGTGAATGAGGCAGGACTGGGACCACAGATAGGTGCTTTGCACATGTAGTGAATTTGTCATCACATCTCAGTCAATAGGATGGAGCGATCCTTGGGAGGACCAGGAAGGAGGTTTCTTACTTCCACCCAAGCACAACAGCTGCTCATGTGCTTAAGACAAAGCAAGAAATGCTAAAGCTGCCTACTCATAAACCCATACATGATGTCCCAACGAGGTGGAACTCCACTTATGATATGTTGGAGCAACAGGCAGCTATATACTCTGCATTGACCCACAACACCCTGAAGACAAATGTCACCCTGTCTAATGATGATGTGAGAGCGGCAGAGGAGGTCCTCCAGGTGCTTAAACCCCTCAAAACTGTTACATCTTTACTGAGCACTGAAACTTCACCATCTGTGTCAATGATCCGGCCACTGAAAACAAGGATTCTACAATCCATGGCTACAAGTGTGGAAGACAGCAGCATCACTCCAGATGTCAGGCTTTATTTCACTACCTATGTTTCAAGGAAGATGATGTGCCTTCTTATGTTGCACTTTAACTTGTTTTTTTATTAATGGTCATTGGTCCAAGTTTAAAGAACGGGGAAATGCGTTTTTATGTTGCACTGTTTTTCATTAATTATGTTAAAAATAAAATAAAAATGCATGTGAAGTTGATCAACAGATTGTATTATTCTCCAGTGCAATAACAGTACTGAAATGAAGGCTAAAGGGGCATTAATGGGAGCTTCAAAAAAAAAAAAGAAGAAAAAAAGAAGTAACTAAATAGTTACTTTTCAAAGTAACACATTACTTTTGGTGGAAGTAACTGAGTTACTTTTGAAATTAAGTAACTAGTAACTGTAACTAGTTACTGGTTTTCAGTAACTAACCCAACACTGGTAACAAGTAACTATAACTAATTACTTTTGAAAAGTAATTTTCAGAACACTGCCCCCTGCTAAATGTTCCCAGACTGCCAACTCAGCTTTTTTTTGTCTGCTGCTTTGTCCTTGCTGCCATTTTTAAACTAATGTAGCATACTAGCATGTCTCTGGAAAGGTGTTTATACAGTAAGTGTGTGCGCCGCTTGTGTGACTTTGTTTTCATTTCGTGCAGGTTGTGCTAAAAATAACGTGCAAGCATCCGTTTGTAGTGTGTGAGGAGGACTGAAACACACAGTGTATTGGAAACTTTCCGAATAAATAATTTAAGTTTTTAGTTGCAATTAATAAGTAAAACCAATTAATCGTTGCATCCCTACTTGAAAGGAACTAATTTTTTCATGTCAAGACAGGCTTACTGTAGGTCGTCTACAAACTGAAAACATAGCAGCCGTCAAGCGCTCTTAAAAGAGAACTGCGCTTTATTTTAAATGTTGCCTATCATTTATTCACAATTCTTATGTGAGACAAGAACACTTTTTTCTTTTTTTAATGCATTTTTAATTCGTAAATACTCGATCTATTCCGCCTATAAAGTGCTCTAAAAAGCATCCAAAAACCTCAATCAACCTTTAACAGTATATACATGCTGTAAGGTAGTGCACATTCATATTAACATGTACTATTTATGTATTTTGGTCACTTTAGGCATTTTTTTATTCCTTATTTTGCACTTTGTTATGTACAGGAGGAGTAGACGGCACAGGCAACAGGGGGCGTAGTTTGGCTCTATGATTTATTATATATATATATATATATACATAAAAAATGCCAAATAATAATACAATAAACCAAGGGAAATGGAGTGTGACAAAAATCCAAGAGTGTGTGTGTGTAAGACTATGTGTGGAGATTAGCTGTTGAGTGTTACCGTAATGTTGAGCGAGAGGCAATTCTAAAAAGAGCAGGGCAGGTTCATAGATCCATGAGAAGCAGGAAGTCGGGAGGATATAGAGAAGCGTCAAAGGTCCGTTTCCAAGCGGGAGGTCGAGATCCTAGAGGCAGTCAGAGAAGCAGAAGGAACGCGGAGGAAGACGAGATGCACCGTTCGTCACGAGGAACGAAGGCAGACTGCAGGAAGGATGACAAGGAAGACACAAGACCAATTAAACACAACGGTGGGACACACAGAGAGAGAGAGTGAGATCACTTACTGTACTCCAACAGATGATTACGTTCTGGCCCGGAACACAGGTCTCCACTGGCTTAAGAAGCCCAGGAAGCTCATCACTGACAGGTGCGCTGAGTGCTGATTGATCGCAGCTGCATGCTGCCACCGGAGTGGCGCGTGCAGGAGATGAGCGGCCGTGGGCGTGTCCTGAGGTGCGCTCTGCGGGGCTCATTGATGGGCTGTGACACACTTAAAATAAAAGAAAAATGTGTTTATCAAGTATTTTTCAATAATCTAAAATACGCATCTAAATCAATTAAGGTTTGAGTCAAATTGTAATAAAAGTGTTTTACACAGATAAAAAGGGACAAAAAAACAAGCATATAATCCTTCAACCCACGCCCACTGTACTCAAACCATGTGTGTCCCTCTACTTCTGAAATCAAAATGTCGTCCCTGACTGCTTGTATATGACATCTAAAATCAGGGGTGTCCAAACTTTTTCTTTCGAAGGCTTCATCCCCAAAAAAATTAGGGGACATTAATGTAATTCCCTAATGTTTTATTAAACACAGCAGGTAATATTGTCCTGGCCAGCCCAGGCTGGCCCACCAGCTCGACAAACATGATTAGTCACTTCACAGAACATGTTTTCACGCCTCTCTAACTCGAACTCGTCGACTTCCTCATCAACCATCTGCTTGAACTACTGTGATCCAGTCTGTTATAAGTGCAAGCAAAGAACTGTCTTCACCATTTTCTGCTCCGATTACTTAAATTTCACAGTCTGAGACATACTGTACTAACAAAATGACCAAACTGACAAAAAGACGATATTTCAAGCATAGAAGCCACCCACACACGTAGTTTACAGTGGTACCTCATTTTTCGGCCGACATTTTTGTAACATTTTTTGCGCCTTACAAACTAGTCTGTTTGCATGTGTATCATCGTTCATTCAAACAAATGTTACCTTTTTATCGTTGGGCAGTATCTTCAGACCCAAACAGTAGTTAGGGACGAACTGACCTCTATAGTTGGCTCGGTGAGTCGATAACCAACTTTTAAAATTACAAAACCCAAAGCCAGTGAAGTTGGCACGTTGTGTAATTCGTAAATAAAAACAAAATACAATGACTTGCACATCCTTTTCAACTTATATACAATTGAATAAACTGCAAAGAAATATATTTAATGTTCAAACTGAGAAACTTATTTTTTTTTTTGCAAATAATAACTTAAAATTTTATTTAATTTAACACATTGCAAAAAAGTTGGCATAGGGGCATTTTTACCACTGTGTTACATGGCCTTTCCTTTTAACAACACTAAGTAAACATTTGGGAACTGAGGAGACCAATTTTTGAAGCTTTGAGTTTGAGTTTGAGTTTGAGTTTATTTCGAACATGCAAGTATACAACATGATACATCACAATCTCCAGTTTCTCTTTTCAACATGTTCGAAAAGGAGTAGGAAGAAGCAAAGCTTATTTAATCCTACCCCTTTTCTTTTACATGACAGTTGCTAAAACTTTTGTTCACTTCCTGTTCTCAATTTATTCACAATATACTCCATAAGTAATCACAATAAAATAAGTAAATAAATAATAATTGGTGAGGTAAGTTACATTTCATATGTTGAGATAAGTAAGATTATTTTGTGAGTGAAAGAATGAAAGAATGGATGAGTTAAATAAATTCAGAATGTTTATCATGGTTCTTCTTCTTTGTACTTTGTAAACACTTTAAGTTTGAAGAGTTTCTTGAAGTGGATCATATTAGTACATTGTTTGATTGCTTTGCTTAATCCATTCCATAATTTAATTCCACATACTGATATACTGAAGGTCTTAAGTGTTGTACGTGCATACAAATGTTTTAAATTACATTTCTCTCTAAGATTATATTTCTCCTCTTTTTTTTTTTCAAGGTTGAATTCTTTCCCATTCTTACTTGATGTACAGCTTAAGTTGTTCAACAGTCCGGGGTCTCCGTTGTGGTATTTTAGGCTTCATATTGCGCCACACATTTTCAATGGGAGACAGGTCTGGACTGCAGGCAGACCAGTCGAGTAACCGCACGTGGCTTGGCATTGTCTTGCTGAAATAAACAGGGGCGTCCGTGATAACGTTGGTTCACAGATGTGTAAGTTACCTATGCCTTGGGTACTAATACACCCCCATACCATCACAGATGCTTGCTTTTGGACACATATCACAATTAATTAATAACCTAACAATTATAATAGTTAGACTACATTTTTGTGCAGCACAAACAAATGGAACAAGTTTAGGGAGATTTTGAAATAATTGGGGGGGTAGTTATGATTACTACCACAATTATACCATAAAATATTAATAACATTAACTTTAACTGTAATACACAAAATGTATTTTTGAATAACATAAAAACCGTTACATTTTTTGCGGCAAAAACAATTGGGACTAGTTTAGGGAGATTGGGACAAAGTGGGGAGGAAACTTTACAAATGTCAGGTTTTTGTCCACAGTGTCCAGTCAGAAAGTCATCCCCTCAGCAAATGAGGAGTTCATGAATCCATTTGAGCTATAAATAACAATATATAAAGAACAAATGTCAGTCTTTATCTCACAGCAACAACCTAAACGCATCAGATTTAGCTTTAGCTTGTTAGCATTGGGTTCACCCGTATCAAGGCGAATAACAAATGAGTGAGCAGCTTGCCTTGTCGCTTCAAAGTCCAGCTGAATACTTTATATTATTTTGTAAATGTGTTAAAAAATGTCTGTCCACTTATTGTAGCTTTGCGTATTTAAATGAAGGTTGTAAACATTCCTTAACAGCATGAAACTGCATACTAGTTTGAAGACTACGGTTGGGTAAAAACACTGCAAGATAGTTCCACTCACAAATCAGTTTTTTCAGCACACAGAAAGTTCCTGGGACCTCTCAAAAGTCACACCTTAAAATAGTTCCTGAAGAACTAAATTTATCCCAGTATATTTTGGTGGAAACAGGGGCACTTCATTTATCTAGGTAAATGGTAAAGTTCCTTGTAAAGTTGTATTAACGTTGCTCATACTTATACTCTACTTAATATGCAGTTCACAGCATGTAAATGAGGTATCGTTGGAGCTTTTTAGATGTTTTTAAAGGCCTTTTTAGGCAAAATAGATTAATCCTATTAGCTATACTGTTAGCCACCACTTGCTAGCATTTATTTCCGATTTAGAATGCATGAAAAAAAGATAGACATATGTGCTCCTGTCTTACATGGGGACTATGAAAGATGGGCAAAATTTCCGTGCAATTCTCCAAGCTAATATGTCTAGCTGGCTGGAAGAGTGCTTCGCCAGGAGAAGGACACCACTTCTTGGATGAGTACCCCATTTATGTAATTATCACTGAGTGTATCAAAAGGCACATAGTAATTACCGTATTTTTCAGAGCATAAGTCGCACCGGAGTATAAAAATGCACCGGAGTATAAAATGCATAATAAAGAAGGAACAAAACATATATAAGTCGCACTGGAGCCCGGCCAAACTATGAAAAAAACTGCGACTTATAGTCCGAAAAATAAGGTAGCTGAATTTGACCAAATGCATTTTCTGGAAGTGATTAAGTCTGAATCTCAAAACTCTCGATTTGCAAGCGTCTTGTTCCTCAGCAGCGTTGGCGGATGAGAAATTACAAATTATCATACCGGAATCTTAAAAAATGGTAAATATAAGACCAATTATTGTACATACCCGATTTGACGTTGCGCAGGTAAAACCACAGACCGTGTATAGTGTAGCTTATAATGACGTTTTACCTTTACATAACAGCAGTGTTGGAAACAAGATGCCACTAGCGGAACAGTGCCCCCACCTGGTTGTAAAGAGACAATGTGCAACATAAGGCGCAGTACAAGATTTTTCTTGTGTCTTATAGGGCCTAAATTATCTGTGAGAGGTTGAAATGATCATACAATTACGTTAATCAGGTGTCAAACATAAGCACTGTGGGCCAAAATCGGCACACTAGGAGGTTCAATTCAGCGGTGAGCTAAGGTTTTTTGTATCCTCCTACCATGTGTAGTGTAGCATGTTAAGCTAGCCCTCATCCTCCAGTGATAATGATACCTGTAAGAAAAGTAGTTTCTTTGCCGCCATGGAGGCGCCCTGATTAGAGACATTAACTGTTAACGAGGACAGCACATTGTGACAAAGATGCCTTCGTTTACTTGTCAAATTTGCAGGCCACAGCTATTATGGAACTAATCTGTCGCAAATGGATTTGTCAGCAGCTAAGTTAAGACAGTAAAAACATTTCTTTAAATTATTTTGTATGTGACATTACAAATCTGTGGGCTAGAACTTACTCAAAATGTTATATGTGCTATTGTATACATGTAAAAGAAAACAAATACAAATGCACAACACAAAAAAGAAAAATCCACAATGGTGAATGAAGTAACAACAGTAACATATAGTATGTTCTGTGTTTAGAGTACATTGTATCTGTTGTTTAAACACATAATTCATTTTCTCAGTCTGCATCTCGCACGGTATGTCTTGAACCTGTGCAGAGTACAATGAAGTTTCGAGACTATCAAGGCGTTCTGGAGCAAAATGTGCTGCAGAAAACTTGGTCCTCTAACAGGTTAATTCAAACCCGGAATTACACAGCTAAAAACACACCCAATAATATTGGACTATTCTGAAGTGGCTTTTCAGGAGCCCCGATGATAATTATACTGAACACCTGTTGGAGGGAGCTGCGCCCTTTAAACCTGAGACAGCTGGAGCATTTTGCTCATAAGCAGCGGGCCAATTAGTACCAGTCAGCAGGTGTGGAAGTGTCATTGTGAGTTACAAGAATCACTTCATTGTCGTGATTGGGAAACAAAATATTGAGGAATTCAGTTTCTTTGGTCGTTTTTTAAATAATTGTGGGGGACAACTATTCACTGCAGGGGATGTGTTCAACGACATAGCTCATACAAACAGTACTGATATGTTGACATGGAAAACTAAGTGGTGAATAAATCAACAGCTTTTTTCAAGAATGACATTTTCAGAAATAACACAACTAAAACCAAACAATCATTTCTGTAGAAAACATAACGTGGAATCCAATAACCGTGTGGATTCACGCACCTTGTGTGACATTTTTGTTATGTTTACAGGAGGAGTAGACGGCACAGAACCACAAGGGGGCGGAATAGCTCTATGTATTTTATTACATGTATTACGATATATATATAATAATACTATAAATCAACTAGAAAATGGAGTGTGACCAAAATCCAAGAGTGTGTGGTGTAGACTAGGAGTGGGAATTACTTGAGTGTTTTACCATAGTGTTGAATCGAGAGGAGGGACAAGGCAAGAAGAAGTCCGTGGGCAAGCAAGCGGTCGGGGGGCTGGGGAAAAGCAATGTGGGCCGTGTCCAAGCAGGAAAGGTCGAGGATCGGGGGAGGCACTGCGGAAAGGAGTCGAGACACACAGCTTGATCACAGGAGAACACGGGAAGCACTGCGGGAAGACAACAGAAACATCATGGTGGATAATGCCCGGTTACAGTCCCAGCCCGTTCCCACGTACCTCGGTGTGAAGCTTGACAGAACACTGACATTCAAACAACACCTGGACAGTGCCAAGGCAAAGACAAGTGCCCGTGCCACCCTAATACGCCGCCTAGCCGGAACCACATGGGGAGCCACGACGAAGACACTGCACATGTCCACGCTGGCCCTGGTGATCTCAGCCGCCGAGTACTGTGCTCCGGTTTGGTGCTCTAGCCCCCATGTAAAGAAGTTGGATGTCGCCCTCATCAGCGCCCTGCGGGGACCGTCTCTGGGTGCCTGCGAGAGACCCCAGTAAACCAACTGCCCGTCCACGCTGGCATCGCCCCGGCAAACATCAGACGAGAAGCAGCCACACTGGCCCTCTCCCGAAAGGCACAGACCAGCGAATCCCACCTCCTCCATAAGATCGTCACAGAAACACCACGACGCGTGCGCCTTAAGTCAAGGCGCCCCTTTGCCATGCAAGCTCACAAGCTGTTCAGCACGTCAGCTGATACTTCCAAGGCTACCTGGGTCAAGACGAGATGGAGAGAACAGTGGAAGTTAGCAGAACCATCTAGGCTGCACCACTACATTGATGACCCCACAGACGTCTCCGGCCTTGGAAATGCCCCGGAAGCAGTGGACAACCCTCAACCGCTTGACGACCGGCGTCGGACGCGACGGAGCAACGATGATAGTGCCTCCTGCGAGTGTGGGGACCCGGTCCAGACAGTAGAGCACATAGTCACTAGTTGCCCCAAACACCGGCCACCGAATGGCGAACAAGTTCTGATTGACCTGGACGATGACACGTTGACCTGGCTCGCCTCAACAGAGCTGCAAGCCTAAAGACACACAACAGAGGAAGAAGACACGGAAACAAGGAAGTCACAGGGGGAGAGCGAGTATGCCGGATGGAAGCCAGACACGGGATGCTTACTATGGTAACAGAAGATTACATTCCGGCCCGGATCCTTGGGTCCACTGGTCTTTATACAGCTCGCCCTCATCAGTCCCAGGTGTGCTGATTGCTGATCGCCCACAGCCTTGCCGGCGTGAGGGCGTGTCCTGGCTTGCTGCCGTTGGAGGTGCTGGAAGCCCTTGCTGCAGATGACAAGCGGGATCTAGCCTGCGCCGTGACAATTTTCTTGATTTCACTAAATGCGTTTTGGAACAATAAATCCTAATGACAAACCACAATATGAAAATGTCATATCACGGTTATTGTGACCAATATGATCATGGCTTTCATTATTTCGATATCATTGGTTGTGCTCAAAAAGTAGAGATGGGGCACATTGTCAGGAATTTTGGGCTTCATGACACTCCCACAAACCCCTTGGAATACCTACACCTGCTTAAATGAATGTTAATATCTCGTCTTGTGGGAGTCGAGATAATGAGGCGAGAGAGCAGTAGTTCTGAGTTTAAAGGCCTACTGAAACCCACTACTACCGACCACGCAGTCTGATAGTTTATATATCAATGATGAAATCTTAACATTGCAACACATGCCAATACGATCGGGTTATCTTACTAAAGTGCAATTTTAAATTTTGCGCGAAATATCCTGCTGAAAACGTCTCGGTATGATGACGCCTGCGCGTGACGTCACGGATTGTAGAGGACATTTTGGGACAGCATGGTGGCCAGCTATTAAGTCGTCTGTTTTCATCGCAAAATTACACAGTATTCTGGACATCTGTGTTGGTGAATCTTTTGCAATTTGTTCAATGAACAATGGAGACAGCAAAGAAGAAAGCTGTAGGTGGGAAGCGATGTATTGCGGCAGGTGTTGTGCCGGATAACGCACCCCCGCCGTAGAATGCACCCCCTGACTGTTGTGCCGGATAACACAGCCGGTGTTTCATTGTTTACATTCTCGAAAGATGACAGTCAAGCTTTACCATTGGCCTGTGGAGAACTGGGACAACAGAGACTCTTACCAGGAGGACTTTGAGTTGGATACGCAGACGCGGTACCGTGAGTACGCATGCAGCTGCGGCTTCCAAACATTTGATCGCTTGCCCGTACGTGCGTGCCGCTATGTGCATGTAACATACGTAACTTTGGGGACTTTGGGGAAATATATGTGCTGTATGAACTTTGGGGAGATGAACGGTAATTTGTGCTGTGGGATTGAGTGTGTTGTGCAGGTGTTTGAGTTGTATTGGCGGGTTATATAGACGAGATGGCGGAGGTGTTTGTTATGCGGGATTAATTTGTGGCATATTAAATATAAGCCTGGTTGTGTTGTGGCTAATCTTGTGTTTATTTACTGTTTTAGTCATTCCCAGCTGAATATCAGGTCCCACCCGCCTCTCACAGTATCTTCCCTATCTGAATCGCTCCCACTGCCCTCTAGTCCTTCACTCTCACTTTCCTCATCCACAAATCTTTCATCCTCGCTCAAATTAGTGGGGAAATTGTCGCTTTCTCGGTCCGAATCGCTCTCGCTGCTGGTGGCCATGATTGTAAACAATGTGCAGATGTGAGGAGCTCCACAACCTGTGACGTCACGCGCATATCGTCTGCTACTTCCGGTACAGGCAAGGCCTTTTTATCAGCGACCAAAAGTTGCGAACTTTATCCTTGATGTTCTCTACTAAATCCTTTCAGCAAAAATATGGCAATATTGCGAAATGATCAAGTATGACACATAGAATGGACCTGCTATCCCCGTTTAAATAAGAAAATCACATTTCAGTAGGCCTTTAATATCAGACTTCTTTTCACAACAACTCTTTTTTTCCCAGGAAGTGTGTCCACCTTATAACTGGTCACATCCGACTTATCCACCAATCCCCAGTCTGGTGATGAGAACAATAAGTGCCCTGCTACTGTATTTTTACCTCCCTAAGCCAATTTTTTTTTTTTTTTAAATATCTACAGATCCGCAGTTTTATTTGTAATACTCTTCCAAGATTTCCAGATTTACCCATTGATTGTTTTTCTCACGACTTCCGAATTTTAAAAGGATAAATTACATGTTTTTTTAATCAAATGTTTATTTTACGCCCTGAGTTTCTGAATTTAATATCATCACTTTGGGAGCAGAATTTAGGAGTGGTTCTCTCTGAGGATAGCTGGACAACCTTCATTTAAATATGCAAAGCTATAAGAAGACATGTGATATGTGATTGTACTTTTGGAAGTTGTATATGACTTCAAACTCAGTAAAGAAACATTTAAAAACATCTCCTGGTTCCCGTGAACCCAATATCGTGTATCGTCTAATGACGTGAGATAAATGTATGGTCACACTCCTAACCCTGGAAAAATCCACGCAAGAATGGGGAGAAGATGCCAAATGAACATAAGTCCAGATTCTAACACAAAACCGCCTGGCTGTGAGGCACACATGACAACCACAATGCTGACTAGACCATAAATGAATTACTTAAACCATTATTCAGTCCTTCCAGGAACTTGTGACGTTGCAATTCCGCTGATTTACACAGATTCAAACAGTCCTCACAAATGATGCGCTGCCCCACCATTTTGTTCAGTCCCTGGAACATCCCAGGCATAATTTTCTCCAATTGAATTTGTCCCTGTACTTCATTTACTTAATTGTATCTATGACTCTAGTCTAGTTTTCGTCAAAAGTGCTAGGCCTTCTGGGTAATATACACATTTTATACATTTTCAGCAACACACTCACATCCTTATATGGTCCTTGTCTACATTGACGGTAATGATGTGCGGATCGATACTGAAATGTTGATACCGCCAGTATCAGATTTTTATGCTCCAATATCTCAAATCAATCGATACATTTGATACTTTAGGGGTTTTTTAGATAATGTGTATCATTAACAGTTACACAGTGTAAAAAAGTAACTAAACTTATGAATGAAGAAATGTGTCAATGTTGGATGCTTTTGTTGAGTATTTACAGTATTTTCAGGTACTTGTGAATTACTCTTTATTTTAGTAGTGGTTTTTATCAATTTATTTTAATGCTTTGATTATTTTACTTATTTCTGTTTTTTAAGGTTTGAAGTACCATTTTTGTGTATTTTGTATGAATTTGCCATCTGTTTTTTCTGTTATATCACCTTGGCTGTGTTGTTATTCACGCCAGTACCTCAACATACTTCAGAGTTTAAAATAAATACATAACTCTATATTGTATTCTTCATGCTATGAGATATGTTATCTGAAATTAACATTGTTTTTAATTTTAGCAGACACATTACGTATACCAAAGTATCTGTAATGGATTAGTATCGACTATAATCAGCCTTATTTTACTCGGTATAGCAGAGTTTTTCAACCATTTTGCCGCGGCACACTAGTGTGCCATGAGATATTGTCTGGTGTGCCATGGGAAATTATGCAACTACACCTAATTGGTCCAAAAAACATTTTTTGCAAATCAATAATTATAATCTGCAAATAATGTGCCGTTGCTTAGTGTCTGTGCTGTGTAAAACCCGGCAGGGTAACCACGTAATACTCCATGTCAGCAGGTGGCAGCGGGTAGTTAATTGCTTTGTAAAAGTCGTAAAGTGTCGGGTGAGACGAGGATGGTTTGTTGGGATCCCAATATGCAGACCACATCGGGAGGCAGTGTGCAGGTAAAAAGGTATGTAATGCTTAAACCAAAAATTAACGAAAGGGAAAGGCAATGGCTATGCAAAACAAAGGTAAAACTGAACTGGCTACAAAGTAAACAGAAACAGAACGCTGGACGACAGCAAAAACTTACTGCATCCACAAAGTATGTCCGTTCTTGACATGACAATCAACAATTTTCACACAAATAAGGATAGCACAATGTAAATAGCCTTGCTTGCTAACACAAACCAGGTGCGTGGAATAGCGCTCAAAGGAAGACATGAAACTGCTACAGGAAAACACCAACAAAACAGGAAGGGCCACCAAAATAACAACGCAAGACAAGAACTAAAGCACTACACACAGGAAAACACTAACAAACTCAAAATAAGGCACGACGACCTGTTGGAGTTTCATTTTTTTTTAATGTTTTCTGCTGGTGGTGTGCCTCCGGATTTTTTAAATGAGAAAAATGTGCCTTGCCTCAAAAAAGGTTGAAAAACACTGCGGTATAGGATCAGAAAGAAAATCAGTGGTACCGCACATCACTCATTGACGGAGATGTTGACATGATAATAACCTCTCATTGTTTCTCATCTACCAACAAAATTCCACGCCATACATCGCTCTCACCCGGTCTTCTCAACTAAATACAGTCCGTGCTGTATGTGTTGGAACTTATAATAAAGTTTACGAAAGACAAGCACTTTTCAACCGCTAAACATACACAAAAAATGTCTACAACTTGTGGGAGGCAGAGCAAACAGCGGACAATGGTGGTGTTTCTTTTTATCAGACAATTGTATCTCGGTTTGTGTGCCTTGGTTTTCTAATGTTAAAATTTTTCAACGAACATTAATGCCAAAAAATTCTGTATTTTCATACACTGTCTTGTTTGTCATCTGTTTGCATGCTGAATAAGAGCTTAAACTAAGAATTCCACGCATGGTGACTCAGTCTCTGTGAATAATGAATGGTGCTTCTTTTGGAGTTGGGACACGATAGACATATTCCGGGCAGGAAATCCCTTAATTGTCTTTATTATGAGTGTGGGTGGTTTATTTGTTTATTGAACTCAAACAGAAGGCCGGACTGTTCCATGTTTGCCTCTTTTCTTCCAATAAACACTGTACACCCTGCACTGATGGGGCGTCCAAGCACACTGCGTGATTTTGGCTTTCAGATTTTCTGGCTTTCAGTTGCAAATTAAACCTTGAGAAAGTTACAAGTGCCAGAATGTTAATGTAGGTGAGCTAAACGATTGAATTCAAGAAAAAAACATGCAAATAGCATCAGCTAATCAAGCATGCTTGATTCTTTAAAATTAAGTTTGTAAAGGAACAAGTGACTATCCTCAATAAAAATAAAAGTGGTGTTAAATGTACATTTATACATTGTTTTCGTTATTTATATGTATTTCACTTTTTCCTTTGGGTGTAAAACCGTAATTATTCTCTATATAATGTGTTTTTGGGGTTCTTAAAAGCCATAATGTTTTTGTTGGAGTGTTTTAAATGTGTTTATCTTCTTTCATTTTAATTTGTAAAGGTTTTAGAGTGTTTCTTAATGATTCTGCTACACTTCCAGTTTAAGTGACTGAATGTGGGTTCATTTCCTATTGAAGACACGTCCGTGTATAAATCCTCATATTTACCACCCTGGTCTAAGAGAACACATTGTGTAGGTTCAATGTGCACAATTGATAATATGTATTTAATGAAACATTACTGTGCATGTGTATGTACACTATATATGTATGTTTGTACAGTGAATGTGCGTCTGGATGTATGTATGTGTGTGTGTATGTACCTATGCGTGCGCGTATGTATGTGTGAATACATTTATGCTTTTATGAATGTATGTGCGTATTTATGTATGAATGTACATACGAAGGTCTGTATGTTTGCATGTAATATATTTGTCTCCCAGTATGTGTACAGCCCCAGCCTCCCAAAAAGCCTAACCCAAAACAGCAGGTGCAGTGCCCAGGGAACAGGGGACAACCGCCCCCTCAGGCAGACCAGCCAGCGACAGGACCCCCAGGACCGGGCCCACCATGCTGCCGGGCAGTCCATCGCCAGGCCGAGGACAAGGCACGGGATAAGCAGGAGACAACCAGTCCCCAAAGCCAGCGAGGGACCACACCCCACGCGGGCAGAAATATTAGCATTTAAGATAGCTAGCGATTAGCATGTTGGCCGCCAGCTAGCAATGAGTTTTAGTTACTAGTTTGCGATCAGCACACCCGCTGCTTTTTCAGGAAAATAGCAATATCACTATGCCACACATTTATCGAAGTGTGGTAATCAATTACGGTTTTACGAGCTCCCTCCCCCCGTTCTCACCACATTCTACAGAGGCACTATAGAGAGCCTACTGACCAACTGCATCTCTGTCTGGACTGGAGCCTGCAGTGCCTCAGACTGGAAGTTTCTCCAGAGAGTGGTGAGGACGGCGGAAAGGATCATCAGGACTCCTCTACATCCTATCCAGGAGATCGCAAAAAGCCGCCGCCTGAACACGGCTCAGAAAATCTGCAGAGACTCCTCCCACCCCTACCAAGGACTTTTTTCACTGCTGGACTCTAGAAAGAGGTTCTGCAGCCTCCGTAGCAGAGAACCTCCAGGTTCTGTAACAGCTTCTTCCCTCAGGCCGTAGACTCTTGAACGCATTAAAATAATCCCCTCAATTCCCCCCCAAAATGAATTAACTCGCTGGAATATAAAGACAATATAACATACATCCATAAACGTGGATGCATATGCAAAAGTGCAATATATTTATCTGTACAGTAATCTATTTATTTATATCTGTACCTTATTGATTTTTTATCCTGCACTACCATGAGCTAATGCAACAAAATTGTGTTCTTATCTGTATTGCAAAGTTCAAATTTGAATGACAATAAAAGGAAGTCTCTCTCATAATCTACATTTTTAGCAGTAATAGTAACCTGTTGTATTTTTAAATTTTTTACCAGTAATCACTATGTTCCTTTGGTCTGAAACAGATTAATTGGATTTACATGATTCATTAATGGACAGATTGACCCTGACATTCACCTATGTGTGCGTTGTATAATGCATACAGCCGATGAAAAAAAAAACATTCGAGTTGTCTGCTGGACACCGTGTAAGTATGTGCAGTATCCATGTAAGTGTGGTCTGGTTTTAAAGATACAGCGGTGTTATGTTTTAATCATCTGTGGTTACTTATTTAGGCTTGGACAAAATCTGCATGACAGCCGATGAATGTGTTTATGTGGAAATACGTTTTTTTGGTAACACTTTAGTAGGGGGCACATATTCACCATTAATTAGGTGCTTATTAACAAGCAAATTAGTAACATATTGGCTCTTAATTAGTCATTATTAAGTACTTATTAATGCCTTATTCTGCATGGCCTTATTATACAACCAGTATAACCCTAACCCTCTAACCCTAACCGTGGACAAATAACTCTACATTAAGTCTTTGTTACTTAGAATACGTTCCCCGAGTGTTCAAATAACTCTTAAATAAGTCTTTGTTACTTAGAATATGTTCCCCATACTAAAGTGTTACCATTCTTTTTTTTAACTCAACTTATATATCTATAAATATCTGTGTTAGCATTCGTTTGTCAAATCAATCTATTAGCACTCGCCCCCAAAAAACCTTCATCGACTTCACTTGAGGGTCTTCCACGAGTGACGGTTCATCTAGACAACTGCTTGTCAGCCATTTTGACATTTCCTGCATTGCAACGGTGCAGTCGCCATGGGAACTGGTACATGAATTACCATCTGTATAATCCCTGCAACCCACCCACGCATCCCTGTACACTGCCTTTATACGAGACTTCCAGAGAATGAACGACGTGAAAGAAAGCTTTATGATGGAAACGAAGGAAAGTGGTCCCGCTGACACTTTTCACAATAGTTACCTGAGAAGGAAAGAACATGGAGAAGATGGATGCATGAATTTGAAAACGGTGCCAGCAGAGACAAGAAGAAATACCATCATGGAAAGAAAAAAAATGTAAAAAGAAAAACAATTAATTAAATTGTTATATGTATTCAGTGATTATACTATAAAGTTATTTTCCATTTAACTTCACCAGTTTTAGATTATTTTTATTCAAAATCGCTGGATTTTCACATTTGCCGTTCAAATACTGAGAAGAGACGGTGCGGTGATCAGCAGCCAGTTGAGGCACGTCACTCAGTTGTGCCTCAACATGGATTGCGGACTCGACTAACTGCTGGCCTGCTGTGCAGTGAAACCGTATTGCTATATGAACTATACTATACATTTCCATAGTTTAGTTAGCTGAGGTATATAATGTACAGTGTATTTTGTCAACAACTGTATATGTGTAACGTATTTTTTGTGCTGAGCAATCATAAAACTGCTGCAAAGACGCACTGTGTGAGGCTCGCAGTAATCCCGCCTCCTGGTGCCGGGCAGCGGATCATTACAATGTTGATGTGATAAAGGCTTGTTCTTGTTTAGAAGATATATGCATTTAAAACTGTTATTTCTTCGTGCACATCATGAATATTTATAAAGTGATTGGATGTATTCTTTTGTGTTTTATCATTCTCCTGCCTTCTCCTTTATTGTGATGTCTGCATTTGTTCCTATGGTCTTTGTCTTCAGTTAATTTGTCCTTGGCGAGGGGCTGACCTTGAGGCACACCTGCAACTAACTAGCCTGTTAGTATTTAAGCTCGTCACTGACAGCTTGGTCAAACATACAAAAGTTGGTCAAAAGTTTACATACACTTGTAAAGAACATAATGTCATGGTTGTCTTGAGTTCCCAATAATTTCTACAACTCTTATTTATTTTGTGATAGAGTGATTGGAGCACATAATTGTTTGTCACAAAAAACATTCATGAAGTTTGGTTTTTTTATGAATTTATTATGGGTCTACTGAAAATGTGACCAAATCTGCTGGGTCAAAAGTATACATACACCGATGTTAATATTTGGTTGCATGTCCCTTGGCAAGTTTCACTGCAATAAGGCGCATTTGATAGCCATCCACAAGCTTCTGGTTGAAATTTTGACCACTCTTCTTGACAAAATTGGTGCAGTTCAGCTACATTTGTTGGTTTTCTGACATAGACTTGTTTCTTCAGCGTTGTCCACATGTTCTCAATGGGGTTTAAGTCAGAACTTTAGGAAGGCCATTCTAAAACCTTGATTCTAGCCTGATTTATCTATTCCTTTGCCACTTTTGACGTGTGTTTGGGGTCACTGTCCTGTTAACTTACACAGAACACAACTGTGCCCAAGACTCAACCTCCGGGCTGACAATTTTAGGTTGTCCTGAAGAATTTGGAGGTAATCCTCCTTTTTCATTGTCCCATTTACTCTCTGTAAAGCACCAGTTCCATTGGAAGCAAAACAGGCCCAGAGCATAATACTACCACCACCATGCTTGACAGTAGGTGTGGTGTTCCTGGGATTAAAGGTATTGTGGCCAAACAGCTCAATTTATGTTTCATCTGACCACAGAACTTTCCTCCAAAAGGTCTTATCTTTGTCCATGTGATCAGCAGCAAACTTTAGACGAGCCTTAGGGTGTCGCTTCTGGAGCAAGGGCTTCCTTTTTGCATGGTAGCCTCTCAGTTCATGGTGATGCAAAACACGTTTGACTGTGGACACTGACACCTGTGTTTCAGCAGCTTCCAATTCATTGCAGATCTTCTTTTTGGTGGTTCTCGGTTGACTCTTGATCATCCTGACCAATTTTCTCTCAGCAGCAGGTGATAGTTTGCGTTTTCTTCCTGATCGTGGCAGTGACAAAACTGTGCCTTGCACTTTATACTTAGGAATAATTGTCTGCACAGTTGCTCTTGGGACCTTAAGCTGCTTTGAAATGGCTCCAAGTGACTTTCCTGACTTATTCAAGTCAATGATTAATTTTTTCAGATCTGTGCTGAGTTCCTTTGACTTTCCCATTGTCGCGTTTGTAACCGCATCACATGAGCCCTATTTAAATGGCCTCAGAGAAGTCAACAGGTGTTGTCAATCATAATCACTCACATGAAGTTAAGAGGCCATGCCATGAAGCTAATTTGATTTGATTGTAACTTTTCTACATCACCAAAATTGATAATGTATGTTGCTGTATGTATACTTTTGACCCAGCAGATTTCGTCACATTTTCAGTAGACCCATAAAGAATTCATAAAAGAACCAAACTTCATGAATGTTTTTTGTACCCAACAAGTATGTTCTCCAATCACTCTATCACAAAAAAATAAGAGTTGTAGAAAGTATTGAAAAACAAGACAGCCATGACATTATTTTCTTCGCAAGTGTATGTACATTTTTGACCACAAATGTATATGAATGCATTAAACAACGACATTTCAGGTAATATTTCTGTCTTCTTTAAAGAGCACTGTCAAAGCTGGTCCAGCAGAGACCGGAAGACTGGGACAAACATTTGGATGCTGTCATGTTTTGCCTGCGAACCTAACGGCAGACTACTACCAAACATTTCCCCTTTTCTCATGTTTGGCAGAGAGGCAATGTATCCATCTGAAGTACATGCTAAGTACACAGTGGCTTGCACAAATATCAATCACTGTAAATATTAACAACATAGATTTATCAAAACTCAACATTGAAGTTGGATTTAAGTATTTGATGTTTCATTTTTTTTATAGCTGAACACCAGTGTAGAGTACAACCTGTCTGTCGAGGAGGTGACAGAACAGGTGTTGAAGCTTGACCAGGTTCTCCAGCACATAATCCACAAACAAAAAGTCCAAGGCAGTCAGTCGACCTACACCCACTTTCACTGTTGGTATGGAAGGGTGGAGACTGAATGTGACGAGCCAGCAGAGAAACGGTGGCAAGCTGGACCCTAATTATCTTGGACTCTACACAATTGGGACAATTGAGGGAAAAAGTGTAGATAATCAGGGAGCTGTAATCCCAAAAAATAATAAAGACCATTTTATTACATGTAAGGAACAAGAACCCCGAATAACACCCCTGCATCCATCCAGTCAACCTCGCCTTCACCCACCACCTCTACATCCATCCATCCCACCTCGCCTGCACCCACCACCTCTACATCCATCCATCCAACCTCGCCTGCAGCCACCACCTCTGCATCCATCCAGTCAACCTTGCCTGTACCCACCACCTCTGCATCCATCCAGTCAACCTCGCCTTCACCCACCACCTCTGCATCCATCGATCCCACCTCGCCTGCAGCCACCACCTCTACGTCCATCCATCCAACCTCACCTGCACCCACCACCTCTGCATCCATCCATCCAACCTCGCCTGCACCCACCACCTCTGCATCCATCCATCCAACCTCGCCTGCACCCACCACCTCTGCATCCATCCAGCCCCCCAGCGCAGTATCCCCACGACACCAGCATCTGAGCTAGACCCTTCCATATTGAAGAGTACGTAGAACCAATTTATAATTAAATATGTTAATATTTTTTAAATTAATTAAGTGTTACTGTATTTTGAACCCTGGAGACTTGACTGATAAAAGTTAAGTTAAAGTTAAAGTACCAATGACTGTCACACACACACTAGGTGTGGCAAAATTATTCTCTGCATTTGACCCATCACCCTTGATCACCCCCTGGGAGGTGAGGGGAGCAGTGGGCAGCAGCAGTGGCCGCACCTGGGAATCATTTTTGGTGATTTAACCCCCAATTCCAACCCTTGATGCTGAGTGCAAAGCGTAAGGTAATGGGTCCCATTTTATAGTCTTGTCTGGGGTTTGAACTCACAACCTACCAATCTCAGGGCGGACGCTCTAACCACTAGGCCACTGAAGATAAAGGCTTTAAAGAAGTGACTTCGTAAGGTGGGCTAAAAGAATGGGCTGAAGATGGTGTCATTATTTCATGGTAGTTAAATAGAACCCTGTGACATATTCTGTAGCATCTTAAGGTTGAAAATACTCATATACAAACCCTGTTTCCATATGGGTTGGGAAAATGTGTTAAATGTAAAAATAAACGGAATACAATGATTTGAAAATCATTTTCAACCCATATTCAGTTGAATATGCTACAAAGACAACATATTTGATGTTTAAAATGATAAACTTATTTTTTTTCAAATAATCAATAACTCTAGAATTTGATGTCAGCAACACGTGACAAAGAAGTTGGGAAAGGTGGCAATAAATACTGATAAAGTTGAGGAATGCTCATCAAACACTTATTTGGAACATCCCACAGGTGAACATGCAAATTGGGAACAGGCGGGTGCCATGTTTGGGTATAAAAGTAGATTCCATGAAATGCTCAGTCATTCACAAACAAGGATGGGGCGAGGGTCACCACTTTGTCAACAAATGCATGAGCAAATTGTTGAACAGTTTAAGAAAAACATTTCTCAACCAGCTATTGCAAGGACTTTAGGGATTTCACCATCTACAGTCCGTAATACCATCAAAGGGTTCAGAGAATCTGGAGAAATCACTGCATGTAAGCAGCTAAGCCCGTGACCTTCGATCCTTCAGGCTGTACTGCATCAACAAGCGACATCAGTGTGTAAAGGATATCATCACATGGGCTCAGGAACACTTCAGAAACCCACTGTCAGTAACTACAGTTGGTCGCTACATCTGTAAGTGCAAGTTGAAGCTCTCCTATGCAAGGCGAAAACCGTTTATCAACAACACCCAGAAATGCCGTCGGCTTCGCTTAGCCTGAGCTCAAAGTGGAAAAGTGTTCTGTGGTCTGACGAGTCCACATTTCAAATTGTTTTTGGATACTGTGGACGTTGTGTCCTCCGGACCAAAGAGGAAAAGAACCATCTGGATTGTTATAGGCGCAAAGTTGAAAAGCCAGCATCTGTGATGGTATGGGGGTGTATTAGTGCCCAAGACATGGGTAACTTACACATCTGTGAAGGGGCCATTAATGCTGAAAGGTACATACAGATTTTGGAGCAACATATGTTGCCATCCAAGCAACGTTACCATGGACGCCCCTGCTTATTTCAGCAAGACAATGCCAAGCCACGTGTTACATCAACGTGGCTTCATAGTAAAAGAGTGCGGGTACTAGACTGGCCTGCCTGTAGTCCAGACCTGTCTCCCATTAAAAATGTGTGGCACATTATGAAGCCTAAAATACCACAACGGAGACCCCCGGACTGTTGAACAACTTAAGCTGTACATCAAGCAAGAATGGGAAAGAATTCCACCTGAGAAGCTTAAAAAATGTGTCTCCTCAGTTCCCAAACGTTTACTGAGTGTTGTTAAAAGGAAAGGCCATGTAACACAGTGGTGAACATGCCCTTTCCCAACTACTTTGGCACGTGTTGCAGCCATGAAATTCTAAGTTAATTATTATTTGCATAAAAAAATAAAGTTTATGAGTTTGAACATCAAATATGTTGTCTTTGTAGTGCATTCAATTGAATATGGGTTGAAAATGATTTTCATATCATTGTATTCCGTTTATATTTACATGTAACACAATTTCTCAACTCATATGGAAACGGGGTTTGTAGTACAAACAACTAGTGAAAAACAGGAACAGAACAATGTACGACATATTGCCGATTGTATTGTACCATATGTCCCGGCAAGAAATCTGCGTTCAAAGAACTCCGGCTTATTAGTGATTCCCAGAGCCCAAAAAAAGTCTGTGGGCTATAGAGCGTTTTCTATTCGGGCCCCAGTATTATGGAATGCCCTCCCGGTAACAGTTAGAGATGCTACCTCAGTAGAAGCATTTAAGTCCCATCTCAAAACTCATTTGTATACTCTAGCCTTTGAATAGCCCCCTTTTTTTTTCTTTTTTTTTTTTTTTAGACCAGTTTATCTGCCGTTTCTTTTCTTTTCTCCTCTGCTCCCCCCTACCCCTGTGGAAGGGGAGACACACAGGTCCGGTGGCCATGGATGGGGTGCTGGCTGTCCGGGGTCGGGACTGGGTGGACCGCTCGCCTGTGTATCGGTTAGGAACATCTCTGCGCTGCTGACCGGTCTCCGCTCGGGATGGTTTCCTGCTGACCCCACTGTGGACTGGACTCTTACTGTTATGCTGGATCCACTATGGACTGTACTCTCACAATATTATGTTAGACCCACTCGACATCCATTGCATTCGGTCTCCCTAGAGGGGGGGGGGGGGTTACCCACATATGCGGTCCTCTCCAAGGTTTCTCATAGTCATTCACATCGACATCCCACTGGGGTGAGTTTTTCCTTGCCCTTATGTGGGCTTTGTACCGAGGATGTCGTTGTGGCTTGTGCAGCCCTTTGAGACACTTGTGATTTAGGGCTATATAAATAAACATTGATTGATTGATTGATTGATTGAAGGCCAGACAGAAGAAAAGACAACTTGTCTCTGAAACATTTTTAGTTCCCAATATCTGTATTAGTAATTTTTTTTACATCTATGTCCTTTCATTTTTCATAGATGTGACAGATGCATGGTGTGGGAAGAAGGTTTATGTTATAATTGGAAAAAATTGGAAAGTACACGATCTTCTTTACGGGGACGGCGTGGTGCAGTTGGGAGAGTGGCTGTGCCAGAAAACTGAGGGTTCCTGGTTCAGTCCCCACCTTCTACCATCCTAGTCACGTCCGTTGTGTCCTTGAGCAAAACACTTCACTCCTGATGGGTCCTGGTTAGCGCCTTGCATGGCAGCTCCCGCCATCAGTGTGTGAATGTGTGTGTGGATGGGTGAATGTGGAAATAGTGTCAAAGCGCTTTGAGTTCCTTAAAAAACAAAAGGTAGAAAAGCGCTATACAAGTATAACCCATTTACCATTTCTTTAATGCCATACATAATATTGCTCCACAGTGAGAGCTGGAAAGTGAGGTGAGACTTCAACATTGTGATTGTTGCAAATATCACTTATAATGACTGATGTTTTTTTATTGTACATGAGATAGACATACTCAATATTTCATATTGCTAAACTATTTTTAATCCAATATTCTCTGTATGTCAAGTTATCAATGCTTATTTGACAGTCCTAGTCCAAAAAATTAACACTGAGAGGGCATTAATGGTCGACACTTCTGAAATGACATCAATTTGGGAAAACCATAAGCCAAAAATCAAGGTAAAACATTTGTTATCTTTCTATTGTCCTTTGTTCAAAATGTATCGGTGAGCTTGTTTGTCTGTTGTCTGTTGTATTATTATGTTTCAGCTCAACACACTCAACTCACTCAGCTCAACACACTAACATTTTGGGGGTCATCAATCGAAGACACCACTGGATTCTTGTGGTAGTACTTTTTTTTTATGTATCTACAGAATACTATAATATTCACTAGGTTGCCCTAAAATGTTCTCACTAATTATGTACAATGTTTTTACCCGCAAAATGATTTAAGGGGTTATCAACAAAGCATTTTGCATATCTTTTTGTGGAAGGGCACTTACGTAATATAGTAAATTTAACTAAATAATTAATCATGAAATAAAGTAACTAAAATCATGGTTTTGGATGTGCAAATCATTCAGATAATCCTACCAGGAGAGAGCAGAAGCCTTTTGTTCGACCCACTGGGGTAAAGACAAACGATGGTCCAGCACTGCAAGGACATTTCAAGGTAACATATTTATACTATAATATAACAATAAGACAAAGACCTTAAAGTAATATACATGGATCATTAATGCATGCTCTGCTGAAATGGCCAAGAATCGCAAAGTGGGCATGTGTTTATTCAAAATGTTTAGTTATTGAATAAATGGGAGGGGATCAAAAAGAAACTGCATATAATAATGATGATTTCATTGAATTCAGATCCTTCATGAGACAGAGAGGACTGAATGCAGCACATTGCCATATACCCTCTGCAACAGGATGATATTTCCTGCAGTGTTTTTGTGTTAAAGGTACAGTGTCAATACGTGGTCCTTGGCGTTTGTTTTCCCGGAATGCAAAGGAAAGTTGGCGCGGGCAAGACGTGAATGTAAGTACATATTTTTATTTGAACACTAACAGACTACAAAAAAGGAAGCAAACAAAAGGGGCGCACAATGGCGGAGAACAAACTTGACTAATGAAACAAAACTTGCACAAAGGCAGAAACTATGAACAATAAACAAAAACTTACTTTGCATGGAACTATGGTAGCATGAAGACAAAACAAGGTAGCAGGGGTGTCAGAAGAAGCATGGTATGAAAGGATAGATAATGTCACCAGGCCGATCAGCAGAAACAGACAGTCTTAAATAGCAGTGACATGATAGGTGACAGGTGTGCGAGTGCAAAACGTGAGACAGGTGCGTGACATGACAGGAGAAAACGAATGGGTTGCTATGGTGACAAAACAAACAAGAGTGCACAAAGAGTCCAAAAACAAAACTGAACATGACTAAAACAAAAACATAATCAACAGACATGACATACAGTATATTTTGCAAATGTTTGGAAGGGTTAATTTACATTTTTGATGAGAAGAAATTTTAAATGTACTTAAACTAAGAACTCGCTTTTAGAGGTAAACAAAAGACAATTGTGAATAGAATAGGAAATAACAAACTTTATCACACAAAAGGGAAATGATGTGTTTGCAGTGCAGACTGTACAGTAAAAAAAAGTAAGAGTCGTGCATGGGGATTATGGATGTCAGCTTGGTCAACATCCTTCTTTTGGCCACCTCCTCAATGCTGTCTAGTGGGCAGCCTCTTTTAACCATTTTATCATCAGCAGAAATACTTTAAACCAAGGTTGTTTGAAAACTACTCAACGTGAGTTTACGGGTTATTGTGTCTGTCTGAAATATAAAATACATTTATGTATGCAATATAAAGTGTTGACCTCTGCATAAACACTCTATTTTCCTTTTTTGGATGAATAAAAAATATTGTTGCAGTTCTTGAAGGTTTCAAGTATTGTAATTACACATGACTGTTCCATAATGCACTTTTTCTCCCTGACTTGTATTCACAGTTTGCTTAGTGCACGTTGGCTGGGGCGCCCATGACATTCCATGATTCTGAACCAGGGGTTAACACCATACGCCAACAAATTGCGGTGTGTGTTTTGGAAAACACAGATATCTCTTCCAGTTCTTAATATCATACTGTGCATGTGCCATGATTTTTGAGTGACTAGAAACACATTTTCCAATACATTGTTTAAGAATAAATAATGTATTTACTGGATTGCTATTTACACAAACAATACATAACAGTCATTTAAAACAACCTGTTATTATTGCATGCATTTGTAGATAACTTGACTAACCTCTGTCATTTCTGCGGAGAGGAAGAAGGTGACACACACGGGGTAATTACTTGTATTTTACATGTCCCACTGAGTCTGATAAAATATTATAAACTTTAATTTAAAAACATGACATCTTAAGCCCTTTAGAAATATGAAACTGTGTCTGACTTGGTAAACAGAGAATTTCCTAACATTTTCTCCTATTTAACTTTCGCCTGTCCCACTAAACACACCAAAAAGCTTGTTAATAGATGTATATTACAACTCATTTGTTATAGTACATGGGACAATGCACATTAATGGACATATACAACATTAATGTGCCAGATTGTAGCCAAAGGCAAATTGTTCATGCTCATTTTTTTGCTGTTTTTATCTGCCACACGTAGAAATCTGGTCTGTGAAAATAGTGCATACATTAAACTGATCCCTGATGGAAAAAAGGTTGGAGAACCCTGTTCTAGTACATTATGCAGAGATGGGAGGTGTTGATTTGAAAGTATTACTTGGAATACATTTTTGGCAGCAGCAAAGTAGTCGTTTGAGTAGATTTTAGCTTTGTAAAAGGTATTGTGACAAGTATACAGTACAGTAGGTACTTGATTTTGATATATGTAATGCTCATAAGGGTATTCTCGTACATTATGCAGAGATGAGATGTGTCAATATCAAAATATTATGTTGAATCATTTTTTGTCATGCAATATTACATTAAATGAACATTAATAAAGTCAAACAAACACATTGCGTTAGAATAACCACGAAGATAAAGTGTTTGTCTCACACGTAGTAATCCGCTGTGGACAACTGAAGCCCACAATGCAGGTTTAGCGAGTGGTGCACGCTCCTGCGAAGGGAATCTGCTTTTGGCAGGGAATCAAATTTTAGCACAACACCAGCCCCGGTATCACTTTAAGAAAAAAAAACATGCGACTGATACATCTGCTGTGATATTTAATTGTAAAACACCAAATAGTAGCTGTTTCCCATTTCGGCGGTCGTATCTTTGGCAGTGCGCATTTGAGGGATGCTGACGTCATCGTGGTGCGTGAAGGTTGTCCCAATTAATACAATCCCAAGTGTTTTTCGAATCTGGCTGACAAATGTGTACTTTTCTCCTATCAGTTAAAATTGTGCTTGTGGACCATCTTTCAACATCCCAAAAGGCTTCACACGCCCAGCTCTTGGAAAAATAATTATGTCATATTTATGTACGAATGGAATAGTTGATCATTTCTGAAGAATTTATGCATTGTAAATGATGTTGTTGCCGTTTATGGCACGTGCATGTTATTGGACATTGGTTATTTTTTATAAATTATTACTCACCTGTTATTAGTGTGATCTTGTGTTTACATTGTTTCTGCTTTTTCACTGTTCAGAACAATCGAGGACATGAACTTACAAGACAAATTAAAGGACAACAGACCAAAAAGTAATTGACACCAATAAAGTATATTCCGGTTTGAGTGACCAATTGAAAACGGAGCATTTCAGAATCAGAAGAATCAGAATCAGAAGAGTTTTTATTGCCATTGTTTGAGAACGGGTTCACAAACTAGGAATTTTACTTGGCATTTGTTCATTTTAAGTAATGTGCTGAAACTGCAGTTGTTGTGATTAATTTCCTCTGCCTTCATTGCAAACATAGGGATAGATGTTATGCCATACTTGCCAACCCTCCCGCATTTTCCGGGAGACTCCCGAATTTCAGCGCCTCTCCCGAAAACCTCCCGGGACAAATATTCTCCCGAAAATCTCCCGATTTCCAGCCGGAGCTGGAGGCCACGCCCCCTCCAGCTCCATGCGGACCTGAGTGACAAGTCGACAGCCTGTTTTCACGTCCGCTTTCTTATAAACAGCGTGCCTGCCCAATCACGTTATAACATCTACGGCTTTTAGAGAGTGCACAACTGCGCACACAACAAGGAGACGAAGCAGAAGAACGAGGAAGATGCAGCCATGACGACACCGATGACGGTAAGATGAAGAAATACGCTTGTAAGTTCCAAAACGAATGGAAACAAGAATTTCAGTTTATCCAGGACAGTTCGAAGGAGAAAGGGTATGCTGCCTGTAAATATTGTAGATCAGACTTCTCCATCGAACATGGTGGCCGAACGGATATACTCACTCATGAACGGTCAAGCACAAGGTGGCAGCAGCGCAGCACCGGCCACAGCCCAGTATTATGGGCCACTTCGCTAAATGGAGACCCGAGGGTGTAACTTATGCTGAGACAAAGATGGCTATGCTGATAGCTGGAAGCAACATCTCGTTCTCACTTGCGGATGTCTTCAACAAATCCGTGAAGGATATGTTCCCGGATTCAGAGATCGTTCGCCAGTACGCAAATGGCAGAACAAAGGCTACTCAAATAGTGAAAGGTAAGTGTTGTTTTTTTTTGTTTTTTTTTAGTAAGCAGCAAGCTGTGCTTCTGGCTGCAAAGCATTGCACTTTCAAGTACAACAATGAGTAGATGAGTGTTATGTGTGTGTATATGTGTAAATAAATGAACACTGAAATTCAAGTATTTCTTTTATTTATACATAATATATATATATATATATATATATATATATATATATATATATATATATATATATAGCTAGAATTCACTGAATGTCAAGTATTTCTTATATATATGTATATATATATATATATATATATATATATATATATATATATATATGTATGTGTGGGGAAAAAAAATCACAAGACTATTTCATCTCTACAGGCCTGTTTCATGAGGGGGGTACCCTCAATCGTCAGGAGATTTTAATGGGAGCATTCGCATACCATGGTTTATATAGGGCACAGAGTGGGTGGGTACAGGCTGGCCTAGGGGCGTGGTGATTGGTTCATGTGTTACCTAGGAGGTGTTTCCGTCTATGGCGGCATGTTGTTACAATTTCGCTGCGCTTGTTGAGGGATGACAGGTCTGGACGGTAGATAATAAACAGTTTCTCTTTCAAGCATAGGTTGCATCTTTTATTACCACTATTGTAAGGTGTGCTGGATGCAAGAATTTGCCATGTTATTGAATATTCAACATTATTGTCTTTGAGGTCCCAAATGTGTTTGCTGAGTTCTGTGGTATTTCGCAGGTTTTTGTTCCTGAAAGAAGCCTTGTGGTTGTTCCATCTGGTTTTGAATTCACCCTCGGTTAATCCTACATATGTGTCGGATGTGTTAATGTCCTTGCGTATTACCTTAGATTGGTAGACAACTGATGTTTGTAAGCATCCCCCGTTGAGGGGGCAATCAGGTTTCTTTCGACAGTTACATGCTTTGTTGGTTTTGGAGTCGTTCTGACTGGGGGTCGACGGCTCATTTGCAATTGTTTTGTTGTGGTTTGAGATGATTTGTCGTATATTGTTCATGCAGCTGTAGCTCAATTTGATGTTGTTCTTGTTGAATACTTTTCTTAGGTTGTTGTCTTTGGGAAAGTGTTTGTCAATCAGGTTGAGGAATTTGTGTCCAATGTTCGTTGAGACGTTTTTGCTGTATGGGGGGTTGTACCAGATGATGCCGTTTCGTTTTCTGTTCTTTTTTGGCTGGTTTCCTGGCGTGGGTTCATAGGTGAGGGTGAAATTGTATCCGCTTTCATCAAGGGCTTTTTGGTACGGGGGGGTTGCTTGGTCAAATTCAGCTTTGCTAGATGACAGCATCGATAGCCTTTTATTGATTCCGGTAGGTATTCTTTTCGTGGTGGTGGGTGGATGGTTGCTGTCATGGTGCACGTATTGGAGTGTTGTGTTGGGTTTCGTGAATGGTTGGTAGCTGTTATTTCTCAGGTTGAAAGTGACGTCAAGAAAGTTGACGGTTTGCTTGTTGGCTTCAATCGTGATCCGTAGGCCGTTCTCTTTGAAAATTTGGCATATGCGCTTCTTGGTATTCTCGCTGCTCCTTGGCGAGGCGCGACACACTGCCAGTCCGTCATCACGGTAAATACCAAGGTTCAGATTGAGGCTAGCGAGCTGGGAGAGTAGGAAACTCCCAACGAGTTCACACGTTTCTGCTCCGTCAAAACTTCCCATAGTGACGTCAAATGTTGCATTGTTCTTTTTTTGCCATGGTGTACTGTTGTGGATGAGAATGGAGTTTTTTGCGTGGATGATGATGTTTCTTTCGTTGCCTGTGATTGAGTCGTAGTCTGAGGCGAAGTCTAGTGCTTGAGTCAGTAGGTCTTGCGGACAAAACACCACTCAACCAATGGAGAAATACAGCAGCAGTAATCAAATGGTTCAACAACATCCAAGACAAACAACAGCACAACTTTATCTCCTTTGATATCGAGGAATTTTACCCTTCCATCACGCAAGACCTACTGACTCAAGCACTAGACTTCGCCTCAGACTACGACTCAATCACAGGCAACGAAAGAAACATCATCATCCACACAAAAAACTCCATTCTCATCCACAACAGTACACCATGGCAAAAAAAGAACAATGCAACATTTGACGTCACTATGGGAAGTTTTGACGGAGCAGAAACGTGTGAACTCGTTGGGAGTTTCCTCCTCTCCCAGCTCGCTAGCCTCAATCTGAACCTTGGTATTTACCGTGATGAAGGACTGGCAGTGTGTCGCGCCTCGCCAAGGAGCAGCGAGAATACCAAGAAGCGCATATGCCAAATTTTCAAAGAGAACGGCCTACGGATCACGATTGAAGCCAACAAGCAAACCGTCAACTTTCTTGACGTCACTTTCAACCTGAGAAATAACAGCTACCAACCATTCACGAAACCCAACACAACACTCCAATACGTGCACCATGACAGCAACCATCCACCCACCACCACGAAAAGAATACCTACCGGAATCAATAAAAGGCTATCGATGCTGTCATCTAGCAAAGCTGAATTTGACCAAGCAACCCCCCCGTACCAAAAAGCCCTTGATGAAAGCGGATACAATTTCACCCTCACCTATGAACCCACGCCAGGAAACCAGCCAAAAAAGAACAGAAAACGAAACGGCATCATCTGGTACAACCCCCCATACAGCAAAAACGTCTCAACGAACATTGGACACAAATTCCTCAACCTGATTGACAAACACTTTCCCAAAGACAACAACCTAAGAAAAGTATTCAACAAGAACAACATCAAATTGAGCTACAGCTGCATGAACAATATACGACAAATCATCTCAAACCACAACAAAACAATTGCAAATGAGCCGTCGACCCCCAGTCAGAACGACTCCAAAACCAACAAAGCATGTAACTGTCGAAAGAAACCTGATTGCCCCCTCAACGGGGGATGCTTACAAACATCAGTTGTCTACCAATCTAAGGTAATACGCAAGGACATTAACACATCCGACACATATGTAGGATTAACCGAGGGTGAATTCAAAACCAGATGGAACAACCACAAGGCTTCTTTCAGGAACAAAAACCTGCGAAATACCACAGAACTCAGCAAACACATTTGGGACCTCAAAGACAATAATGTTGAATATTCAATAACATGGCAAATTCTTGCATCCAGCACACCTTACAATAGTAGTAATAAAAGATGCAACCTATGCTTGAAAGAGAAACTGTTTATTATCTACCGTCCAGACCTGTCATCCCTCAACAAGCGCAGCGAAATTGTAACAACATGCCGCCATAGACGGAAACACCTCCTAGGTAACACATGAACCAATCACCACGCCCCTAGGCCAGCCTGTACCCACCCACTCTGTGCCCTATATAAACCATGGTATGCGAATGCTCCCATTAAAATCTCCTGACGATTGAGGGTACCCCCCTCATGAAACAGGCCTGTAGAGATGAAATAGTCTTGTGATTTTTTTTTTCCCCACACATACATATATTGCGCTCTACTACGGTATCGAGCACTATTTTTTGGATAACCTTATTAAGACATATATATATATATATATATATATATATATATATATATATATATATATATATATATATATATATATATATATATATATATATATATATATATATATATATATATATATATATATATATATATATATATATATACGGGACGGCGTGGCGCAGTGGGAGAGTGGCCGTGCGCAACCCGAGGGTCCCTGGTTCAATCCCCACCTAGTACCAACCTCGTCATGTCCGTTGTGTCCTGAGCAAGACACTTCACCCTTGCTCCTGATGGCTGCTGATTAGCGCCTTGCATGGCAGCTCCCGCCATCAGTGTGTGAATGTGTGTGTGAATGGGTAAATGTGGAAGTAGTGTCAAAGCGCTTTGAGTACCTTGAAGGTAGAAAAGCGCTATACAAGTACAACCCATTTATTTATTTATAAATATAAATATATATATATATATATATATATATATATATATATATATATATATATATATATATATATATATATATATATATGAAATACTTGACTTTTGGTCAATTCTAGCTGTAAATATACTCCTCCCCTTTTAACCACGCCCCCAACCATGCCCCCCTCCCCCAACCACGCCCCCCACCCCGCCCCACCCCATCTCCCGAATTCGGAGGTCTCAAGGTTGGCAAGCATGTGTTATGCTATCCACATTGATATTCAACTTAATATTTACCAGCACTGCCCAAAGTGCAACCAATTTAACAAGATTAGATAAGTACATTCGGTGTTTCTTATTAAAACATTTACTTTCCAATAGATTTATGTGGTGTTGCTGTATGGATACCAACAACAGACCATGAGGACTCTATCTGGGAAATCATCTGGATTGTCTTTGATGTGTTCTTGAGGGTACATGTCCAAATAGAGCATCCTACATTATCATCAGTGGGTTTGAAACTTGAAGCAATCTTTCACAAGGATATAATATAGCCACCATTAACCAATAACTATGGGAATTCTTACAATTTAGACTGCTTATTGAATATTCATACCCAATAAAGATTATCTTAGAATATATTTCAGTGCTGATTGCTTAGGATGAGGCTTATTGAATATTCATGCAGTATAGAAGATAGTATATTTGCTATTATATATACAATTCATTTATGTTGAAATTGTTAACCTGGTGCTTAGCAATGACTAAGCAAATGGTGAGACCTTTGACTCGCCTTCAAGTTATACGCCCACCTTGTGAATTTTTTCTGATTTGCTGTAAGACCTCAGTGTTTTTAAGAGTCAGGGTTCTTGCCTTCATATGATCCAGTGAATGTTGGTGACGTGTATCGACGATAAAGAAAGCCTCTGTAAAGCAAAGTCTTTTTGTTGGTGCAAATTAATCTAACTGATTGAATATTGAAAACAGTGTATGTTTCTTCTTCCTCTGACCAAAACAGACACGTGGTGAGTGGACAGAGTCGAGGTATGTGGGAGTCCGAATATTAGACTTAAAATGCTTAACACATGACACATATTCATGCAACACCTCCTATGATGCTTCACGCGCCACATCGTAAAATATATATTTAAAGTGGCACAGCGATTGATAAATCACACTCTTGAACTGGGATTAATCACAGGTTATTAATTGCTTGCATGAATAAAATGTGCCTGAGAAAATTCAAAAATATTTGAATACAAAAGCAATTTGGTAGTCAGATTGTCAATTTTTTTTAAATGTTTTACTGAAAGTCATTGATTTGCTCAAAACTTGGTAACAGAAAGCATAGCAAGAAATAAGTGAACATTTTGAAAGTATTTGCAATAATATAGCAAACCAGGTACAAATGCAATGTACATATGATGTAGATGATTCATGTCATCGTCATCCCCGGTTATAAGTTGGATGTCAAAATCCTGATTTATAATGTAGAATTAATTTTCACCAATTCAGAGGTGATGCAGCAGCTCACCGGCTCAGTATGTCAATTTAACAGCTAGTTACCGCTCTCTATGATCATTGGACCGCCAAAGGTAGTCCCTCTTAATGTTAAGGCACATAATAACAATATCACTAATACTAAATCAGCAAGTCCAAGTCCATGGTTCTTGCCCTGAAAAAAGGTGGCGTGCCATCTCCATGTTGGGGAGGAGATCCTGCCCCAAGTGGCGGAGTTCAAGTACCTTTGGTCTTGTTCACAAGTGAGGAAAGTGTGGATTGTGAGACCGCCAGGCGGATCGGTGTGGCGTCTTCAGTGATGCTGACCCTGCATTGGTCGGTCGTGGTCAAAAAGGAGCTAAACCGGCTCTCAATTTACCAGTCGATTTACGTCCATATCCTCACCTAGAGTCATGGGATTTGGGTTATGACCAAAAGGACAAGATCACGGGTGCAAGCCGCGGAAATTAGTTTCCTTTGTCGGGTGGCAGGGCTCTCCATTAGAGATAGGGTGAGAAACTCTGTTATTTGGGAGGCGCTGCTCTTGCACATCGAGAGGAGCCAGATGAAGTGGGTCAGAATGCCCCCCGAATGCCTCCATGGGAAGTTGTTTAAGGCCCGTCCGACCGGTAGGAGACTACCGGGAAGACCCAGGACACGTTGGCGAGACTATGTCTCCCAGCTGGCCTGGGAGCGCCAGGGAAGAGCTGAATGGAATGGCTGGGGAGAGGGAAGTCTGGGCTTCTCCGCTTAGGCTGCTGCCCCTGCGACCAGAATGCGGGTAAGCAGAAGAAGATGGATGGTTTTCAAATGTTTTTTTAGAGGTCTTTTTGGGCACTATAGACACATTAGACGCAATGACGGTATGAATTCGATTACCTCCATTGTTAGTTGACTTTTGCTGGTGTTAATTTACGAGTTAGAAAGCATAAAAGAAAGAAAGACATGTGTTCTTGTCTTACATAGGGATTGTGAATGATAGGCTAAATTTCCAAAACATTGCAGTTTATTTTAAAAAGGCCTAATTGCCTGATCAGTCTTAGGTGTGACTCCTGGCTCCACCCACTCAACTAGCCCAGAAAGGTCTACAAAATAAAAATCAGAACAATGGCCAAATGACAGGAAAAAATAGAAAAACTACAAATCCCCAAAAATCACAAACACTTGTGAATGTAAATGTTATGTTCTGAAGAGCTTTAGATCTCAAAAATGCAGAGACAGCAAAAAACAGTTAACTTCCTCTTTAATATGAGGTAATTTGAAAAAGTGCAGAAATAACAAAAGGTGATGAGGTCAAAAAACAGGTTACACACCATGAAAACAAAGAATACAATAAGTTAGGCTTGACTATGATAGCTGGGCAGACCTTACGGCTAAAAGGGATCTTGGAGCACGTAAAACAGGGAATCCTACAGGCAGCATTTAGAGCTGCCAGCTGAAAGCACTCAGCTTATAAATGAGGCCAGGTAATCAGTGCCTGGTGTGTCCAGATTCCCTGCCAGCCGCATGCCACACTGTGGAAGAGAGGGTGAGAGAGAGGCGAGAAAGACGGCACACCAAAGATAGGAAATGACAGTACCCATGCCCCCCCTTGACGAATGCCTCCTGGCTAGTGTGGGTAACGATGTTAAAAATCGCAAAGGAGTGTTGGGTCGAGAGACCTACACACTCATAAACACTCCTCGGGACCATATCCTTCCCAGTTGACCAGGTACTAGGAAACCACTGCCCCTCCTTCTCACGTCCAAGATGGCTTTGACCGAGAATGCAGGGTGACCGTCAACCAGCCTAGTAGGAGAAGATACCTCAGGAGGCAAATGGGGCTGGAGGTGGCGGGCTTGAGGCATGAGACGTGGAAGACTGGATTACAGTTGAGAGACTTGGGAAGCCAGAGCTTGACCATAGCGTGGTTAATAGCCTAGTGGATAGAGTGTCCGCCCTGAGATTGGTAGGTTGTGAGTTCAAAACCCCGGCCGAGTCATACCAAAGACTGCTCCCCTCACCTCCCAGGGGGTGAACAAGGGGATGGGTCAAATGCAGAGGACAAATTTCACCACACCTTGTGTGTGTGTGACAATCATTGGTACTTAATAATCCTGACAATAGGGAAGGGACCCACGAACCGAGGGCATACTTTTCTGGAGTCCGTGACAAGTGGCAGGTCATGGAAAGATAGCCAAACCCTTTGCCCCACCTGGTAGCAAGGTGCGTGTGAGCGATGGCGGTTGGCCAGCCCTTGGTTTCTCTCCAATCTCTTTGCCAGAGCTGCCCTTGTGTTGCACCATACCAGGCATACTCTGTGCAGGTGGGCCGACACTGATGGAACACTGGCATCAGACTCCAGTGAGAAAAATACAGGAGGGCTAAAAATCATATGCCGCATGGAAGGGTGACAAGCCTGCGGCGGAACAGATCAGGGAATTGTGGGCATATTTGATCCCTTGTAGATCGGCCGACCAAGTCAACGGTTTCAGATGGCACAAGCACCGCATGGCTGCCTCCAAGTCATGGTTGATCAGCTCAGTTTGTACGTTACTCTGGGGATGGTAACCAGAGGATAGGCTGCGGGAAGCGCCAAGTGTCTTACACAACGTGCCCCAAACTGCAGAGAAGAATTGGGCCTGATTGGATGCCTTATTTGAGGCACATATCGGGCATGCCGCCACAAACGTCTTTGTGTCCGGTTTCAGCGTAGGCCACCAGAAGCGTTGAGTGAGGAGGAAGATAATCCGGTTCATGTCCAGATGGCAAGCAAGAACCCAGCCCAACACGTCAGAGCACAGTTTGGTAACGACAAATAGGCGTCCAGTCGGGCAACCCTCAAGTGACGGAGAATAACTTACCATTTGAAATTGTTGCTTAGTAAATATTAACTTAAAATAAAAGTCTTATGGTATTTACTATGCCAATTATCCTTTATTTACTACAGAATGTTTGATGACAAGCAAAAAAAGCAAAATAACTTTGAGGTTGTTCTCTTTATCCACACAAAATGTACCGAAAAAGAAGCAAAACCGTAGCGTGGGTTACCTGTACTGTTGCACCTCTAGTAAGCACAATTATATACATGTACAAAATGACAGTTGTCAGCTGTTAGCATATATTACCTCGATCAAACATGGTGGAAATGTCTGTTGCAAGATACTGCAGTAGTAAACAGTAGGGATGTAGTACTAGCTGTAATCCTGTACAGGACAATCCGCTTTAAAAAAAGTTATGATATTAATCGAGATCGGATGATATGAAAAAATTATTTGTGATAATTTGTGTTTTTTGCCGTTATCGCCCAGCCCTACAATCAGCTCAGGTGCCTCTTGTTGTCCCTGCAGTCTCTTTAATTTTTTGAGTGTATTACTTTGGTCGAAGTACCGACGGAATCCTGCAGCAGCCATTTTTCATTGTATTTTCATCCATAATAGGGCGCGTGCTTTGTCAATGGCTCATATTCCAGTTGAATCTCGGCTAAGGTCCAAATGAAAACAATTAGTCTCCTCCAAAGTCCAAGACTTGCTTTTCTCAATTTTTTACTGCTACTTGGTCGTTGCAGATGGTGGGGATTCAGGGGGATTTTGCTTGAAATAAGCCCGCCAACCTCATTACGCATTTAGCTCGGCTTGCTTTCTCCAGCTTTGCTTAAGAGCCGGAATTGAATAAAACTAAAAAAAACTCAGAGAGTGCAGTGGCAATGGAAAACGGAAGCTTTGAAATCCTACTCTGAACCGGCTCTGGAACTAGTGCCGTGGAAATGGGGCATCCGGGGATGTCTAGAATCCATCCCTTGGGGGTGGGGCCGGTGTGGGGCCTTTGGGTAGCTGTGCTATTTAGGACACACAGCTACTTCTTGCTGTCGTGACACCATCCACAACACTGTTACCGGCACTTATTTCTGCTCCATGAGGCCGCCACCGCTATTCCCTGTTCCGATTAACTTATCCACGCTGTCAGCACGTCTTCCTGCCACAGTGAGGACGTCCACCATATTGCCATCATAACCTCCAGCTCTGATGACCTCATCGCCGCTCCTTCCTGCTCCGGTGAGGTCATCCATGTCGCAGCTTCCATGGACTCCTCTCCCGGAACACACCTCCAGCGCTCAACCTCCACAGCAATTTTGCTCAAACCTTAAGCATAACATAACACGGAGTAACCCATTGTATATCAAAATACAATACATTGAGGTAGTTGCTGTGAACCAGTGGATCAGGACAATTCTTCTTCCCAATTTGTTATTTTTTTTTTTTAGACTTTTGAGAAGACCTCATGAGGAAGTGCACTTATGATTGTACAATATGCAGCAGTTGCCAGGAAACTGAAAACTGCTCAAGTAAATGTAAGGGCAGGAAGATTAGACAGAATAGATTCTATATTTTTGTGAGATTTATAATTACAGAAAATGTTGCTGTGTGCTGTGTTCATTACTTAAAGATTTTATTTTAATATAGTTACGTACACTATGTTGATTTCGACGATTACCTTCTGTATGAATGACACTGCAACGCAAATTATTGTCTGCACCCAACCACAAAAGTCCACTGTCCATTATCCTCACTGAAAATTAATGTAAGAGTCATATCATTACAGATCATCATTTTAATCTATCTGCATAATTTAGAAATATTGTATTTAAGACTAAAGTGGTGGACTGGCATCCTAACTAGAAGAGCTCCAGATGACATAACAGTATACATATATGCATCACAAAATGACACACAATGACAATGAGCATCATTGGACACACTAAATGCCAAATGGGGAGAACAGTGACAAAATGTACTCACCTGTATTATGTATATGTTTATATATATATATATATATATATATATATATATATATATATATATATATATATATATATATATATATATATATATATATATATATATTGCCTTTAAGCCAAACAGATATTTAAGTATTGTTTTTTTTTTAACAAAAAAAATTATAATACAATTGTGTCATTGATAGATACTGCCAAATACTGCTTGTATTGCTGCATCCAAAGCAAGGGGAATTAAATCCATCCAAAACAAAATCTACCCACACTCTGCTTGTTGTCTCCCGAGCAGAATTGGCTTAGCCGTATCACCGCTTGCAAGGCCTGATTTATTGTCCTTGGAGTAAATGTGCAATATGCGCAAAATGAATAACAGATTGATTATGCATAGCCTCTTATGGCCCTTCTACTTCTCTGAACAAAACAGTGCAGATATTGTCGTAATCAAACGTTTATACTAATCTAGAAATCTGCTTACCATGCAATATGGAATACCATGGAATATTGATATTTTTATGCAGCATTTTTATTAGTGAATACATTTCTGGCATGAAACAAGAGCCTATAGCTAGCACAAATACATACATAGGGATGATTTGTATACCAATAAACAGATTAACTGTATGTCAATGTACGGTCAAATTGTCAACAAAGAGTCTTTCTCATAATTATGTGTCGGTATATTTAATTGTTGCAAATATCATCAATATCCCAATGCCTTATTAACAAGCACTTGAATATCGGTGATGCACGTTGGCTTTCATTACCAAATATGTATTCTTATTTGTGTGTTGGTCAGCATAATTATTAGTGTTTGATGCTCCCCAGCTGTTCTCAATATCCACATCCTGTCTTTAGAACATCCCAGAAAATCCACACATAGAAACCTTACAGCTGTCTTTGTCGAATTTGGGAAGTTAATTTGACTAATTATCCACAAATTCCAGACCACACAACCCAATCAATGTCAATACCTAATGCAAACCTTACTAGCATTAGATGAAAACGATCATGTCACTGTCAAACATGTATCCATTTTCAGTGTCACTTATCCTGAGTGGGATTCCTGGTGGGCCATCAGGGATCACAAAGTCTGATGAATTAGGATAAATATTTGGAGAAAACACAAAAAAGGCCCAAGTCAACCTTATTACAGTATTCCAGTCTGGAAGACCGTGGTAGGTAAATTTCCGGGAAGTATGGACGTTATTTATTTTAATTATTTATATAAATGTTGTATGCATTTTATGTCTCTATAAACATTTCACACACTTGTATTAACCTTTCATACACAAACACTTAGGGCCTGATCTACGAAAACCCATGATAGCTTAATAGCACACGCAAAGGTGGTCGACTAAACTTGTGCCCAGAGGATTACGTCTCTTAAAGGGGAACTGCACTTTTTATTTTTTATTTTGCCTATCGTTCACAATCATTATGAGAGACATGACGATGTACGTTTTTTTTTTCTATATTCTAAATAGTAAATCAATAGGATCAAAAGTCCGCTTACATTGGAGCCTATGGGAGCCACCCAATTCAGCCTACAAAGCCCTTAAAAACACCTAAACACCTCCATTGATGTTTTATATACATGATGTAAGTATATATGTAATGTCGTAACGGGCACATTTATAATAACATTTCGTATTTACGTAGTTTTATATTTTTAAACATATGCGGCACGTTAATTTAAAAAACGTATCACATTGTTTGCTTTTTTTTCTTCATCACTGATAATTACTAACTGCAGACTTTATAAGAGCCAACAAACATAATAAATCATCACTTACTGTATAAGGTCTGCTGTCATTAGGATGCCATTTTTGGGTCCTAAATGGCTGTCAAAGTGTACCAACTTGATGGAAAACCTACTCACACTTCTTCTGCCCTGGTGAAATGCATGATTTATGATCTAGAATAAACTTTCAGGAAGTGAGGACGCAGCAGACCACTCTATGTAAACATAGGGACATACGGTATTGATCAAATAGTTTGTCTGCGTTAGCGCTTATAACAATATTACTAATACTTGGTTAATATTCAAGTCACAAAATGTAAATAGCGTATTGTTGGCGCTTTTTGAATGGTTATTTAATGGATTCTATGGGCGAAATAGTGGAGCACCCGTTGGCTCTGCTGTAAGCAGACTTTTATTTACATGTATCTATTATTTAGAATGCATTAAAAAAATCCATGGTGCATGTCCAAAGACATGCACCTGGGGATAGGTTGATTGGCAACACTAAATTGGCCCTAGTGTGTGAATGTGAGTGTGAATGTTGTCTGTCTATCTGTGTTGGCCCTGCGATGAGGTGGCGACTTGTCCAGGGTGTACCCCGCCTTCCGCCCGATTGTAGCTGAGATAGGCTCCAGTGCCCCCCGCGACCCCAAAGGGAATAAGCGGTAGAAAATGGATGGATGTCATGTCTTTCATAATGATTGTGAACGATAGGCAAAATTCCCAGAAAAAGCGCCGTTCCCCTTAAAATGAGCATAAAGAGTGCAGTTTATTTAGCATGTCAGTGTCTGTGAATATGCAGAATATATTCTGATCATCAGAGCGCCCACAACACCAGGAGAAGAAAATGTGAATTTAGTTATGTAGCACACACAATTTAATTTATCAAAAATAAAACTATTGTCAGCCGCTGTTTTTCATTTTTATTTACTGCGCCTAAAAAGGACGTGCAACTGGCAGTTGCGTAGAAATAGCTGTGAGAAAGGAAGCAATGGAAGCCCCACCTTACGTATGATTGTCCACATATGTGGACTATATATACAGGTAAAAGCCAGTAAAATAGAATATTTTGAAAAACTTGATTTATTTCAGTAATTGCATTCAAAAGGTGTAACTTGTACATTATATTTATTCATTGCACACAGACTGATGCATTCAAATGTTTATTTCATTTAATTTTGATGATTTGAAGTGGCAACAAATGAAAATCCAAAATTCCGTGTGTCACAAAATTAGAATATTACTTAAGGCTAATACAAAAAAGGGATTTTTAGAAATGTTGGCCAACTGAAAAGTGTGAAAATGAAAAATATGAGCATGTACAATACTCAATACTTGGTTGGAGCTCCTTTTGCCTCAATTACTGCGTTAATGCGGCGTGGCATGGAGTCGATGAGTTTCTGGCACTGCTCAGGTGTTATGAGAGCCCAGGTTGCTCTGATAGTGGCCTTCAACTCTTCTGCGTTTTTGGGTCTGGCATTCTGCATCTTCCTTTTCACAATACCCCACAGATTTTCTATGGGGCTATGGTCAGGGGAGTTGGCGGGCCAATTTAGAACAGAAATACCATGGTCCGTAAACCAGGCACGGGTAGATTTTGCGCTGTGTGCAGGCGCCAAGTCCTGTTGGAACTTGAAATCTCCATCTCCATAGAGCAGGTCAGCAGCAGGAAGCATGAAGTGCTCTAAAACTTGCTGGTAGACGGCTGCGTTGACCCTGGATCTCAGGAAACAGAGTGGACCGACACCAGCAGATGACATGGCACCCCAAACCATCACTGATGGTGGAAACTTTACACTAGACTTCAGGCAACGTGGATCCTGTGCCTCTCCTGTCTTCCTCCAGACTCTGGGACCTCGATTTCCAAAGGAAATGCAAAATTTGCTTTCGTCAGAAAACATGACTTTGGACCACTCAGCAGCAGTCCAGCTGGTGTCGGTCCACTCTGTTTCCTGAGATCCAGGGTCAACGCAGCCGTCTACCAGCAAGTTTTAGAGCACTTCATGCTTCCTGCTGCTGACCTGCTCTATGGAGATGGAGATTTCAAGTTCCAACAGGACTTGGCGCCTGCACACAGCGCTAAATCTACCCTTGCCTGGTTTACGGACCATGGTATTTCTGTTCTAAATTGGCCCGCCAACTCCCCTGACCTTAGCCCCATAGAAAATCTGTGGGGTATTGTGAAAAGGAAGATGCAGAATGCCAGACCCAAAAACGCAGAAGAGTTGAAGGCCACTATCAGAGCAACCTGGGCTCTCATAACACCTGAGCAGTGCCAGAAACTCATCGACTCCATGCCACGCCGCATTAACGCAGTAATTGAGGCAAAAGGAGCTCCAACCAAGTATTGAGTATTGTACATGCTCATATTTTTCATTTTCATACTTTTCAGTTGGCCAACATTTCTAAAAATCCCTTTTTTGTATTAGCCTTACACAATATTCTAATTTTGTGACACACGGAATTTTGGATTTTCATTTGTTGCCACTTCAAATCATCAAAATTAAATGAAATAAACATTTGAATGCATCAGTCTGTGTGCAATGAATAAATATAATGTACAAGTTACACCTTTTGAATGCAATTACTGAAATAAATCAAGTTTTTCAAAATATTCTAATTTACTGGCTTTTACCTGTATATGTATGTCACCCCGACTTGGTCGTTTGATCAGTAGCTCTCCTGCTGAAAAAGTGTGGGCACCCCTGGTAGACACCATCACTCTGCCGAGGAACATCTCATCGCAAAGAAACAAGCCCAGGGCTCTCACTAACTTATTTTATGGTTAGTTGCATTTTTCATGCGCTTATTTTTGCTATATTTATCTGCCACACTAAAACACCAGAATAATTCCTACATTAAACCAGTCCCCAGTGCAAAAGAGGTTGGGGACCCCTGTTCTATTGGCTTTATACCAGCGTGGTTAGATCAATATTTTTGTTGCAGAATGTCATCTTTTCGTCCCACAAATTACTCGACTTTCCTCACAGAGTTTATGACTGCAGCGTCTCTTCTAGTCTCTCTCTCTATCTCTCTCGACGACATGGGAGATATGACAATTTTTGTTCGTACATATTGAGCACTCGACCCGTTCTAGAGCCAATTTCCGCTAGACGTACCTCAGATCACATGAAAATCTTGTAAGACAATCTTACACAGTAAGATGGAAGATAATCAGATGTTTGCCGTCCTTGGTTTGAAGGGAGAATATTTGGAACAAAAACAGCCTGATTGTCTCAATGTGTGTACTTCGCTTTGGAAAAAAAAGTTCATGGAAGGAAATCCACTGGATTGCAAACAGTATATGTTGGCAGATCCGTAACTAAACATGGCACAATTCATTAAAAAAAGGAAAATGGTGGAATATTGGGATACATCAGGGTTTTCGCGGGTCAATTAAAAACATTACACATCATGGCATTAAAAAAAACATTAAATACGTCATCCAGAGGCATTAAACAATCATACAACTGCAATTAGCAACAAAAAAACAAAACAAAACAAACCACCCGACCCAGTTTTTTTAATTGGGGGAAGAAACTGCACTTCAAGATGTTTAATATTTGTTGAAATGCAATTTTGATAACAAGTACTGAGAGTACATTTTATTTTGATGTTTACCTATTTAGGATGATAGTTCCTAATGTTCCAATTACAATGGTAAAAAATATTGAATACATTTAAAAAAATGTTTATGTTGTTTTAAAGGGTTACTTGCATTGTTATTATTATTTATTATGATTGCATTAGTGCTTAATTTGGCCACAGTTAATGTAAACTAATCAACATTATCATTGTCAAATGCTTACAGTTTTGCCTGTGCAGGTAAATGCGTATTCTTTTGGCTATACATAATAACGGTATGCAGTAGGACATCATGGGCATTAAAACGGTTTTCAGTCGCATTAAGAAGGCAATAATTAGATTTTTCTGATACCTGCAGAAATCAACAACCAAACCAAAACCATGACCATAAACTGTGATCAGATTCAAAATGTGGATTTTGTGATTCGTCTCAACCTTGTTAGGATTGTCCAAGAACGTTGAGATATGACTAAGATGTCTTCCTAGAGATGTAGTAAAACTGTGAACCATTACACCTACCAGTGTAAGGAAAGACAAAAAAAAATTCAGTCCCTGGATTGCTTTTAAAAGTGTCCTTCTATGTCCAATTTTAAACGCTTGTCTCTTCCTCTGCGTGTCTCTCTGGCTTTCATGTTTCCCCCCCTCTGGCTGCCTTAATAGAAACCCTCTCCAAACTTAACCTCACAGACCTCCCTTTCCCAGACTTTTTTGTCCCTCCGACTATGCCTCTCTTCACTCGACCTCCCTTTCTCCCTTGACTGCGGCTTTTTTAAGTGATTCTCTCCCCCGGGTGTCCCCTTGTCATTATTCCAGTCCTGGATTCAAAATGTCATTAGAGTCATTGCTTTAGTCAGTATTCATTTCAATTAGGCCCAGTCACCCTGGGACTCCCAATCCCCATTTCTGCTTCTCCTCCTTGCTTTCCTTTGCCCTCGCTTCTCTCAACCTTTAACCCCAGTCTGAGCCTTTAAAAGGGGGACGCTGACATCGATGCTGACCCTTGACTGACCCAATCCTCCAGTGCCTTACACTCAACACGACCGCTAATAGAATCCTTTCCTTTCAAATCTCATAGCAATGAGTCAAAGGCTATTTGACAGCAAAATTATATTTTCTTTTCCATTTTTTGTATGAACTCTAACATAACCAAAGCTGTGGAGACAAACATCTATTTCATTTGTATTCTTTCCAAATACAAAGGGTGTCCTAAGACAACTTTTTCAATTTCTGCTACAATGCTGGTATTGAACTCTTGAGTATTGGCCGATACCAATATAGATCTGATCTGTCCTGGGCATGATGTTAAAGTGCATTCGGCAGTGGAGGCTCCTCTATGGGGTCTTGGGGCACTAGGAGATTAACCCCTTTACTACTGTTACCCCAGGTGGCCCTTGGCAAAGGCCTAGTACCTGACTGCCCCCTAGCCCGGGATACGGTGAAGACCTCAACGGCGGAGCAGGCGGAAGACGGTAGATGTATGAACCACCACAACGGCTGCGATGGCGGAAGAAGGCACCCCAACATCCATGTGGGCCCAGTTATGGGGAAATAACAACCCAAGACCTCAACGATGGAACAGGTGGAGGATGACTGCTAACCCTATGGAGCGTCACAACGGCTGGGATGGCGGGTGAAGGCTGCAGCAAAAAAGGGTCCCCAGTCATCTTGGACTCCATGCCACTGGACACTGTCCCGGATCTATCAAGGATCGTGTGGTGACTGTCTGTGCAGCAGTCTCCCCACGTTAAACAAAGTCACGCACAGGCATCCTCCATAAAGGGATACCCCCCTACCAGGAGGATCGTCATACTCGCTTCGAGTGATCGCTGATGATGATGATGATGAGATATGATACAATATCAGCAGGAATCATACAAACCTTTCTAGTGTGGAATGTTAGAAAAGGTTTGATCGAATGAAACTAGTCAAACAGAACAATGAAATGTTCAAGCCATCAAGCCACTGTGCCTACTTATAACCAACCACGGAAGACACTACGCAATTTTAACCAATCAGAAACAACGTAAGGCGGGTCTTGGCGTCTCTTTCACGCACCTCAGCTGTACGTTGTTACTGATTGGTTTAAATTGTGTGGTGTCTTCCGTGGTTGGTTAAATGTAGGCCCACCTCAGATACACACACGCAGATTGTATTACACGCACAAGTTGTATTACACGCTCACAAATCTGAATGCGCGCGCTCAAATCTTACACGGCAGAAGTGTCGTAAAAGTAATGCTTAAGTAGACAGCCTATTAAGGGTTCTTTCTGGTTAGGGACAGACAGACAACTCAAAACACATGTACGTGGATCTGAATACACACACTCGGATTGACATACAGACACACTAATTAGTACACACACACGCAAATTGGATGACACTCGCACATTTGCAAATAATTGTGCTACAATAACACTTTTATCGTTTGGCCTCTCAGGAATAAAAGGTTCTCCATGGTTCTCGCCCGGAAAAGGGTGGAGGTGTTCAAGTACCTCGGAGTCTTGTTCACGAGTGAGGGAAGAGTGGATCGTGAGATCGACAAGCAGATCGGTGCGGGGTGTTCAATTATGCGGACGCTGTATCGATCCGTTGTGGTGAAGAAGGAGCTGAGCCGGAAGGCAAAGCTCTCAATTTACCGGTCGACCTACGTTCCCATCCTCACCTATGGTCATGAGCTTTGGGTTATGACCGAAAGGACAAGATCACAGGTACAAGTGGCCGAATTGAGTTTCCTCCGCCGGGTGGCGGGGCTCTCCCTTAGAGATAGGGTGAAAAGCTCTGTCATCCGGGAGGAGCTCAAAGTAAGGCCGCTGCTCCTCCACATCGAGAGGAGCCAGATGAGGTTGCTCGGGCATCTGGTCAAGATGCCACCCGAACGCCTCCCGCGGGAGGTGTTTCGGGCACGTCCGACCGGTAGGAGGCCACGGGGAAGACCCAGGACACGTTGGGAAGACTATGTCTCCCGGCTGGCATGGAAACGCCTCAGGATCTGCCGGGAGGAGCTAGACGAAGTGGCTGGGGAGAGGGAAGTCTGGGCTTCTCTGCTTAGGCTGCTGCCCCTGCGACCCGACCTTGGATAAGCGGAAGAAGATGGATCGATGGATGGAATAAAAGGTTGTGCATTTATCAAAGCTTTATTGTCATTGTCAAGACAAACAATATACTATATGAATCAAGAATCAAACATAAGAATATGCACACAAACAACGTTACCGAACAGTCTTAAATTCAAAACCCATTTTCATGTCTCTGGCTAAAGTCACAGCTACATGAGCAAGCAATGATTGACTAGTTTTGGTTTAGTGATGTCAACAGATTAGAGTATATTGACGTCAGCCCGAAGGCGGAAGTGAGGCTGACCAAAGTAAGTTCCACGCTAATGTGTGTGAGTAGGGAAAATATGAATACAAACAAAATGCAAATGTAAATAAGAATCAAAAGCTTTAATATGTTCTTGTAAATGCAGTAGATGTCTTTATCTATAGGGTTTTTCCGCTGTTCATGTGCAGTGTTGTGCGAGAGATTTGCATTTTGATTGCATGATTAAATGCACCATAGCATGTCCAGCTGTGATAGGGATGGACTTTCTTCTAAATATGTGCTCAAATATGCAGAACCAACATTCACATTACATTCAGCAGCTGACAGTACAATACTTGTCTCCCTTGGGACAATCTAGGTATGAGAATGTATATGTGGGAGGCAAGAAAAGCAGTTCTCAATATTTAATTGAATGCTAATTTTACAACATTTTAGGACCACCTTCGATTAAGTATTTTCATTGTCATATCTGATACAGTCGTCCCTCACCAGACTTTTAAAATAACTTTTTTTTTTAAATAATATTTTACGTATTTTTGGCCTAGATTAAGAGTTAAATTAAGTCTTTCACATTGTATATGTATTATAGTGCTTATGTTGTGGTCATCGATAAAGATATTCACCACATCGGACTTGTGTTTCCAGGTTAATGGTGAACCATGCAAACAACACAGCCGCTAATCTTGGCTCTACTTTCACCACGACGATCATAATGAGCTACAACTTCTTGATTAACTTTCTTTAATCTGCCTCATCAATAACACATCTCTACATTGGTGAGTCTTTGACGAGCAGGATGTCAAAAGACGAGATGCAAGACGTACTGTACCAAGACTGGTATGCCACCTAATACTAACGATCCAGCTATCAGCAGCTCTCCAGGCAATGCAGAGTCCAGATGAACTCTGTTGGTGCACTTCATTTTCACAACATCAGCTCCACATGACATTGGTAAGCCTTTGGTGTGAGCAATGTGTAATGACAATGCAGGACACACAATACAAACAATACGGCAGGGCTGGACGATTACGGCAAAAATAATAATCACGATTATTTTGATTGATATTGTAATCACGATTAATTACACAACTATCCATTCCTCTGAAAACATGCGTATATATTGTACAACCAAAACTCATCTTAAAATATCATTTGAAAAAAAGATATAAATTAGTAACAAATAAACCACATTAATAGCAATAACAAGACATTTAAATAACAATACAGAAAATATAATTCAGTTTTTCCGTTTTAATGTTTTTAATTCCGTTTTTTACCTTATACGCTTATTTCACCACCATAGAACGTGTGCTTTTTGTGTCAAATAAAATGTAATAAAATGTTTGTTAATCGCGAAAATCCTTGTACAAAGACGTATTGGTGCAATACATCTTTGTACAAGTTTGACCAGTATTTTATGTCAAAGCATAATTGTGTAAATGTATCAATAAATGCTTTAAGTACTTGTCTAAGGTACTTTTTTGAAACCTTTATTTTGTTAGCGCAATCAGACCGGATGTGGTGCACCACGCTATTATTGTGAAGGGGAAAAGTGGTCTGTGCCGTTGTTCTCAGCGTGACGACCCACTTGAAGCTGTTAAAGAAAAGAACGCCTCTCAAGTTGGTACTGCTGTACTCTTTGTACTTTGATGCAGAGGTGGGACCAAGTCATTGTTTTGCAAGTCATAAGTAAGTCTCAAGTCTTTGCCCTCAAGTATCGAGTCAAGTTCCGAGTCAAGTCCAAAGTCAAGACTGGAAAATCTCAAGTCAAGTCCCAAGTCCTGCATTTTTAGTTTCGAGTGCTTTCAAGTCCTTTTAACCAGAGGTCCCCAACCTTTTTTGCACCAGGGATCGGTTTAATGTCGGCATTATTTTCAGGGACCGGCCTTCCACGTGTGGCGGATGAACACATGTATACCAAATAGGTGCATGAAAAATGAATACATGAAAAAACTGACCATAACGTTGAATTTGCAAAAAAATCTCTTCACAGACTTGTGTTTGTTTTTTACCAATTTTTTTGTCTTTAGTATCTGATGGATTATTGGTGATACATCACATTCAAAGACAAGAGCATGGATATCTAATAAAGATACAAATACTTGCCATTAGTTCCAATAGATTCCTGTCTATTTCCATTTTAAAAGATATGTATTCATATTTGGTGCAATATTCCATACATAAATACACTAATGTTAGCTTTTCCATGCGTAAATACATGTGTTATTGCTAACTACTTGAGTAATAGGACTGTGTGCAATCATACCAGCACTTTAACTTAGTAGGCCAAAGAAGATGTGTATTTTCTTCCTTTTGCACGGCAGTGGAAGAGTGGCCGTGCGCGACCCGAGGGTCGCTTGTTCAATCCCCACCTAGTACCAACCTCGTCATGTCCGTTGTGTCCTGAGCAAGACACTTCACCCTTGCTCCTGATGGGTGCTGGTAGCGCCTTGCATGGCAGCTCCCTCCATCAGTGTGTGAATGTGTGTGTGAATGGGTAAATGTGGAAGTAGTGTCAAAGCGCTTTGAGTACCTTGAAGGTAGAAAAACGCTATACAAGTATAACCCATTTATAATATTTATCATTTATTATATAACGAGACTGATCCAATTCAGCAGAGACATTCAACGCGTGCCACGCATTAATATCTCTTGGCCACGCATTAGTGGCTAAGAGATATTAATGCGTGATAATATTATTTATCATTATTATAGTGTTATTGTCATTTCCATTAAGAAAGTGTTGACTATTGTGGCCAATGCCCTCAGATCAGGAGTGCGTTCCTCACACTTTGTGTGCGCAGTTGCAGCAAGCAGAACGATGCTTTTAAGAAGTTAAAAAAATGTTTTAGAAAGACTAGGCCTATATTTTCGTTAGGTAAAAATTTGTTCTGAATATATTTCAAGGAATATTAACTTGTTAACGTTATAATGCTCAAATAGGGACGAGGGCGGGGTGCACAGTGAAACAGTGAACAATTTCAATGACAAAGATGAACCTTTATTGATTGATCTGCAGCCATGACAAAATATCAGACAATCTCCATTGTCAACGACAGGCAGGAAAATAAAGATAAACACATAGCTTATGCTGTAGGCATAGGCATAGGCTCATACGTTTTTAAGTTGAAATAAAAAAATAAATAAAAAATGTGCCTCATAAGCCTTAGGCTGTCAATCACGCGCACAAACTTAAATTATACAATAACATATGTATGTCATCCCTATTTAAACAAAAATAAATTAAATAAATAATAATAATATATTACCTGCAACTTATTGGCTGTCTTTTTCCCCCTGGTCTTTATTATTCCCTTTTTTAGTTTGTCGTGTACCACGTTTGCTGCCGGCGTTGCCATCTTTTTTTTTTTTTTTTCTGTTGTGTTGTGTTGTGATGTGCTGCAGTGCCTGATGAATAATTGCCTGTTTCAAAGAGTGCTGCTTGTTTTTCGTATGTGGGTAACAACATTTAACTATGTATATATATTTCCGAATTGGTTCAACCGCCACCCGCCCGATCTATTTAAAATCTATTTTTTTCGGCATGTCACCCGCCCGACCCGCGGATTATGTTGTGTCCGCAAACCGCGCATCTCTAGTAGGTAGAGAAAATGAATAACATTATAGGGGTGGGTGAATTGGCAGCATAAAACCCTGATTGGGACATTCCTTTATACAGAAATCTGCATTTGATTTTGGAAAGACTACATTTAATTTATTCGCAGACATTAAATCTTGCTTGTCTTTGCAGATGTTATTCAGCATCATATTTAATCGCAGACACACACATTTACTACCAACCATATTTCACTACACACATTTTTTTCCCCCACAGGAAACAGAACCCAAAAGTCCTCCCTCCTTTCCTTTCTCTCTAATCTTTCTTCCTCACCTGTAAAGTGCAAGACGGAGATAGCGTGACATAAAAATGCTTAAATCAGCACCTGGGGGATCAGATACCAGCTGTGATCCTCCATTACAAAGCCGGTGAAGGAGGGAGGATGTGGATGATCAGAATGTAAGAGACCTACAGCAGCAAGTGAATGACTGCACGCTGGCCTTTGCCCGTGTAATACAACACAGTGGATGTACTGGGATTCTTTTTGTGTCAAAGTTGAACAAATGCCCTTATTTGTGATGAATACAACAGAGATAGCACATTTTGAGGTTAGGAGTCAGCGTGTGTGTGAGTGTACATGTGTGTTTGTTTGTGTACCCGAGAATGGGCGAGAATGGGCCGGGGTCAGCCAAAAGAAATAGCAAGTAATTATCTTTATCATCCGGCTGGAAGGAAGAAGAAGCATTCCCATTCAAGTACAGTAGCACCCATAGGTGGATTAATGAACGGGCCTACCGGGCCCAGGCCCAGGGGGCCAGAGGCCCCAAGGGGCCAGGCCAACTTGGCCCCGTGGCCGCGACGCATGCAAAACTACTTTTGCAAAAATAATAATCTTAGGCCCCAAGGGGCCAGGCCAACTTGGCCCCGCGGCCATGATCCATAGAGAGTCAGAGGCCCCAAGGGGCCAGGTCAACTTGGCCCGCGGCCGCGAGTCCGCAACCCACAGAGGGCCAGAGGCCCCAAGGGGCCAGGCCAACATGGCCCCGCGGCCATGATCCATAGACGGTCAGAGGCCCCAAGGGGCCAGGTCAACTTGGCCCCGCGGCCACGACCCACAGAGGGTCATAGGCCCCAAAGGGCCAGGCCAACTTGGCCCCGCGGCTGCGACCCACAGAAGGCCAGAGGCCCCAAGGGGCCAGGTCAACTTGGCCCCGCGGCCACGATCCATAGAGGGTAAGAGGCCCCAACGGGCCAGGTCAACTTGGCCCCGCGGCCGCGACCCACAGAGGGCCTGAGGCCCCAAGGGGTCAGGCCAACTTGGCCCCGCGGCCACGATCCATAGAGGGCCAGAGGCCCCGAGGGGTCATGCCAACTTGGCCCCGATCCATAGAGGGTCAGAGGCCCCAAGGGGCCAGGCCAACTTGGCCCCGCGGCCATGATCCACAGAGGGCCAGAGGCTCTAAATCATTATTATCAAAGCTAATTCTCAAATTGGATCACACAACCTCACTCACATATTCTTTATCAATTATTAAAGGTTGTTTCTGAATTTTGATCACAGAACTTAATGCAAATATTCTTGATTGATTGGCAAAGCTCATTCTCAAATTTTGATTACACAACCTTACTCTGACAAATTATCATTATCAAAAAGCTCTATCTCGAATTTGGATCACAGAATCTCACTCAAGTATTCTTAGCTGTGCCCCTCCCCCATCGAGTCTTTCATAAACCGGTCTGTTCTTTTAGAATCTCCTCATTTGGTACTTTGAACTCGTGAGTGACTGCTCAAAATTTGGTTTCCTTTCTCTCAGTTCAGACTCAGAGATAATTTGAAATCATTCCACAAGAAGTTTAACGCGCACACACACACACACGACACACACACACTTGAGTTGAGCATTACTTGGAAATTCTTATATTTTCCATTTTGCTGTTATTATCAGCATCTTCCCATTTTGTCCTTTTCTTTCAAAAAAGTTTACAGTCTGACATTTGTCACTGCTGTCAGTTAATAACTTTTTGGTCTTTGAACAATTTTGTCATTTTCTCGATTCGATCGTCACTGACCACTCTCTCCTGTCTGGCAGACATCGTTGCTGCCATCATAGCCAGCAAGCTGCCTGCAGATAGCAACATTTTGGTGTCCTTTGTGAAAATATTTAGAAAGTAGACAAAAGTACACAAAAGTTGTACAACTATTATCTTTATGATCTTTTTTGTTTGTTTGTTTGTTTCTCTGTTACTGTGTGTGGCCAATTAAGCGACTTTTGGCCATACCTGGCTGGTGACATTTAGCGACTTTCTGGTTGTTGTTAAAATTAATAATAGCAACAGTTCTCTTCATCTTAATGCAATTTATTGTGTCTGTCTCTCCACATTTTGCCATTAGGTACTTTGAGCTCTTGTTGGTCAGTCACTCTAAGGTACATTGTTGCTGCCATCATAGCTAGCAAGCTGCCTGCAGATAGCGACATTTTGGTGTCCTTTGAGAAATATTAAGAAAGAAGACAAAAGTACAAGACATTGTACGATTACTATCTTTTTAAAAATTATTTGTTTCACTGTCAGTGTGATTGAGCGACTTTACCGCTAGATTTCGCGTCTTTTGGCCATACCTGGCTAGCGACTGAAAACATCATTTAGCGACTTTTTGGTTGTGAAGATAAGTGGTAAAAGCAGATCTGCCTGTTGGTCTTCCCACATTTTGCCATTTGGTACTTTGCACTCTTGTTGGTCACTCCAAGGCATTTGTCCCTGCCTTCAGCTAGTCACTTGGCTCTTTTGGAATTTATTTCACTGTAATTGGCTCTCTCTTTCTCCTCAGTACAAATCAGTCTGTTCCCTTGCCATTCATCACTGACCACTCCGCTCTCCTGTCTGTCAGACATTGTTGCTGCATGCAGATAGCTTGGGGTCCTTAGTGAAAATATCAGAAGAGAAAATGTCAGGTTCAAATACAGGACATCTGTTACACAAGACAAAAGGCAAGGAATCAAACAGAGACAGAATTCAATTTGGACTCAATTGAGGAGAGACGGCTTCAACCTGTAACCTCTTACAGTGTCTTAGCACGCTCTGACGAAGAAGGTTCTCGTCTCCTCTTTTAATTCAGATGTTCCATGTTCACGCACCAACATATGTCACAATAGGAATGGGGAGGTATGTAAAACAGTCATTGTTTTTGGTCGCTTTGAAGTCCAAGAAGAGGACTTCTCGGGCTTGGCTCTTCCTGGATCCAGCTGGGGCAGGTGTTGGAGGACAATGGACAACCCCTCCCGTCTCCTGTCCACAGTGACTTCAAGAGGGCAGCGTGTCGTAAATAGCGTTGACCAAATAGTTGGAAGAGAGTTTGTGAATTACTTCAAAGAGAGTTCGTTTAACACTTCAAAGAGAGTTCCTCCAGGAGTTGAGCACATCCTGCCATCTGTCCGTGCTGAAATCACAGTGGCGTTTCACGAGACTTCATCCTTTTGTTAGGCCTCGAAATACAGCATTCATAATACAACATTTCTTTTGTGATAACTTACAAACAATTATTCCAACATAAAAGTACACAATTATCTTAATCATCTTTTTTTATTCACTGTCAGTCCTTCAGTGAGTCCCAGTGTGTTGGCGATTAAGCAACGTTGGCATTCGATTTAGAGACTTTTGGCCATACATGACTGGCGACTCAAAACGTCATCTAGTGACTTTCGCTGTCTGAGTTTAGCATTGATTGGAAATCTGTTATCAGTTCTTATAGAAATCAGCTGATTTCTGCTTTTGACTGTTAATGCTAGATTGCTAGTTTTGAAAATTGCATCACTCACACACACACACACACACACACACACACACACACACACACACACACACACACACACACACATAGTTGGTTAAGCTGTTGTGATAGGCAAAGAGCCAATGTGCATAGAAAGAAGGGAAATATGGATCATAAACGTCTAAGTGGAGGAGCTAGAAAAAAAATTCAGCAAGAAAAGAAAAAAAAGGAATCAGTTTTACTTGAGAGTGTTCCAAATATCTCCAGCTTCTTCAGTACAAAGACATCTGCTGAAAGCAATTCTATAAATGCTACTGCAAATTCAGCTAAGGTTAGCAATGCACCTGAGCTAGCATGTAGCTCCCAAAATCCCGAGACCACTACAAGTATACGCACTGAACCAAATGCTTCGGATGCTAATGATTCAACCAACTCAGCAGTAGCCAGTTGCTCGGATGAATGTGAGGTCACTGCACCTCTGGACAGCATAGAAAATGAGTTGAATCTTTCTTCAACACCATCTACAGTGACAACCCTACCTAGTGATCCCGCTAAATGGGCTGATACCCTCATTGAGTCAATGAAGGAAGTTCTTATTCAAAGAGGTGCAAAATCATTTCACAACCGTCACAGCCATTCTCCAGCTTCTGTGAGGAACAGTGGGCTAGGAGGCAAAACCCGATGCCTAAACAATGAACATTTTACTTCACACCTGCCCAATGGACAACGAGTACAAAGAGAGTGGATGATGTACTCTCCCTCTACTGGTAATGTTTACTGCTTTGCATGCAAACTGTTTTCCCCAAAAACGCATTCTTTTGTGACAGGCTATTGTGATTGGAAACACTCAGAAAGATTTGGTGAACATGAGCGAAGTGCTGAGCACATAACCTGCATGCAAGCAGTCTTGAACCGCGCCACAGGTGCCACAGTTGATGCAGACCTGTTCAAACAGTTTCAGGCAGAGAGCAGCTATTGGAGGCAGGTGTTACAAAGAGTTGTTGCAGTCATTAAATTCCTTGCAGAAAGGGGCCTTGCATTTAGGGGTAAAGATGAATCGTTAGGGTCTCCTCTCAATGGGAACTACCTTGGTATTCTGGAGGTCCTGGCTGAATTTGATCCCTTTCTAAAGGATCACATCAGAAAGTTTGGGCAGATGGGTCGAGGTAATACCTCATATCTGTCCTCCACCATTTGTGAGGAATTCATTCAATTGATGGGTGCAAAAACCAAACAGGCTATAGCAGATGAACTGCAAGCAAGCAAATACTACTCTATCATTGTGGATTCAACCCCAGATTTATCTCATGTGGACCAATTGACATTCATATTCCGTTTTGTTAGCAAAGAGGGCAGTGTTGTTGAACGCTTTGTGGGTTTTGAGCCCATTACTAGCCATACAGGTGAAAGTTTGGCTAACTGTGTCATGTCTGTGTTGGAAAATCTAGGGTTAGAGCTGTCAAATTGCAGGGGGCAGGCTTATGATAATGCCAGCAACATGTCAGGGAGGTATAATGGGTTGCAGGCTCACTTAAAGAAAAGCAACCCATTAATACACTATATTCCATGTGCAGCTCACTCTTTGAATTTGGTGGGAGTCAACAGCATTGACAGATGTGGAAATGAAGTCTCTAAGTATTTTGACTTGATTCAGTCTATTTACAACTTCACAACTGCATCCACACACCGATGGGACAGGGTATTTGGCAATTCCAACATAGATCTCACACTTAAAGCTTTATCCAACACGCGTTGGAGTTGCCGTGCAGAATCTACCAAAGCACTGTGGCAGAACTACAGTAAAATAAGAGCAGCACTACAGGGTATTTCCACTGATGACACAGAGAAACGAGACACACAAACTGAAGCTGACAGTCTAGTGCGGAAGCTGGATTCACTTGAGATGGCCTTCATGGCAGGCTTTTTGGGACACTGTTCTGTCCAGATTTCAGGCCACAAGTCTGCAACTTCAAAAAGCAGACATGGACCTTGGTACAGCAGTTAGATTGCTGGAATCTCTGCGCACCTTTGTTCTCTCCCAAAGAGATCTATTTGATCATTTTGAGCAGAAAGCCTTAAACATGTTGGGTGGCACCCCATCTTACAGGGCTGAACGGACGAAGAAACGTAAAAAGTTTGCTGATGAATCAGCATCCCCAGATGTTGTGCTTGAGGGAAGGCAACTGTTTCAAATAGAGACATTTATTGCCTCTATTGATCAACTGAGTTCAAGCCTTAATCACCGTCTGGAGGCCTACAAACATCTGAACAATTTGTTCAGTGTCATTTTCTCTTTGGATACAGAGTCCAATGCTTCAGTCCTTCACAAGGCCAAGATTCTCACTGAATCATACTCATCTGACCTCAATGAAAGTCTTGGACAGGAGCTTATACAGTTCAAATCTTTTATACAGCTCAACAACACTGATGAGGAGAGGACCCCTTCAGGACTGCTCAAAACAATAATACATTTTGGACTACAGCCTACGTTTCCTAATACATACATTGCGCTACAGATTTTTCTCACTCTACCGGTCAGTAACTGTGAGGGAGAACGCTCATTCTCTCTTTTGTCAAGAGTCAAAAATGAGCTGCGCACAAGAATGACTCAGAAAAGATTAAATGCGTTATCTCTAATGGCAATTGAGAGTGAGCTGACAAGAGAGTTGGACTTCAATGATGTGGTGGATGATTTTGCGAAATTGAAAGCACGAAAGAAACCCCTTGCTTAAAGGTGCACTGTGTAAGATGTTTAGGTTGTTATTTCCAGAATTCACCCATTCACTAATGTTAGGCTACCTGTTTTCATGAATACTTACCACCACCATAAAATTCTACGTATCCATTATGACTGGGAGAATTGCACTTTCGCCATTTCTGGGAACTGTCTGTCACCTGGATTCTGAAGATAGGATTGACTTTAGGCAGAAGCTTGGTGCTTTCTCTGGCAAACTGAACCTCAAGCTTCATTCTCTGCAGCTTTGCATTCTTGTTCAGACTTTCATCGACAAGGAACTTTTCAACTTCCCCACTATCGTGAAGGGGCCACCAAAAGATTTCAGTGTGTCCAGCATGTCTAGTCTCTTCTTCTCCTGTCTTTGAGCCATCTCTTGTTTCTCGTCAGCCCAACTCTCGAATTTTGCCTTCATGAGTTTACTCCAGTTGAGTTCAACCTCTCTTTTTGCTTGTGCTGCTGCCTTGAAACCTCTGAAGCTCCTGGCTCTTCTGTAAAATTATTGACCTATTGACTGCGTTCAGTGTGCCCAACTTCTTCAGTCTGTAGTCCACCTTGCCACATTGTCTCTCCATCCCAATGTTGTGCACAGGGGTGCCATCAATGTTACTAGCCTGTTCACTGACAGGGTCCATTGGGAAGGTCTCCTCATCCATCCCATAGTCCATCCTCTGCCTGGCCAGGACAGTCTTCAGATGGGGCAGCATGAGATCTGTCAGCTGCTTCACTTCATCCAAGTATTCGGCAGCCACGTCTGACACTGAGTTCAGGACATGTCCAGTGCCTGTCCAGCCACTATAGCATTCTTGCTGTCTACATCCAGATCCACCATGAAACTCTGTAGCACTTGCTCCATCTTCATATCGGCCTCCGCCAACCGCATCACTTTATTCATGGCACTGCTGAAGCCCAGTGTAGTGTGGGTGCCACAAAAGATCTGCCCTGCTGGTTTTTCCAAGTTGTTCATCTCTGCCAACAGCTTTGAAAAGCCTTTGTTGTGCTCTGTGCTGTCAGTCATATGTGCATCTACAAGTTTATAAACATCCTCCACATTGACTCCTCTGACCGACGCCAGTATTTCGAACCCCATATCCACTTGCATTTCTATGTCCTCAGTGGTCTCTCGGTGAATGGGTAAGACAGGCAGAGGAAATGGGCTATCTTGACCTGCATGCAGCCCTTGTACCATGAACTGGCCTACACCTTTCTGTGTGGTGCTCTCCGATGCATGTGTTATCATTTTACCTTTCTCCTTCTCCTCCTCAAGCTTTCCCACAAAATAGATACAGACTTTGAGCCTCAATTTGCTGCACAGCTTCCGTTATGCCAAAGTGTTTTCCTAAGATATTATTTTATTTTTAATGATAGAAGGGAGGAAAAGGGGGCAAAAATCATGTCCAATTTAGTTTTTTGGGTGGGGTGGGGGGTTTATTTCATGATAGGTACCAACTTCCAATACATAATATCTCTCAAATGACCCAATGCACCATCACTGAAGTGGGCGTAATCATTTTCCAAAATTTTTATTTTTAGGCCATTTATCCCCTCCCCCTACCTGTGTCTGCGTGAAACCTGTGCTTGTCTGTGTGGTATACCTAATAGTGTGGGTGCAGTATGTGCACTCTTCTGTACAGTACAGTGTGCATGTCTGTTCACAGTATACAGTATTTCTTGCATAGTGCGTGCGTGTGTGTGCGTGTGCACGCGTGGGGTTGAAGGGCCAAGACCATGTCAGGCCCAGGGGGCCAAAATTTCTTAACCCGCCCCTGGTAGCACCTCAACGTACGAGCACGATTGGTGATCGAGCGCAACACAATCAGATTGAAATTAAAATCTATTTAAAAGTTGCTTGCCCCCCGCCCCAAAAAACATGTTTTTTTTTAAATAGAAAAACACTTTTAGATAATGAATAGCAATAATACAATAGAAAGTAGTACAAATATAGCTGTGCGTGCGGCATAGTTCGGTTGGTAGAGCGGCCGTGCCAGCAACTTGAGGGTTCCATGTTCGATCCCCGCTTCCTTCATCCTAGTCACTGCTGTTGTGTCCTTGGGCAAGACACTTTACCCACCTTCTCCCAGTGCCACCCGCACTGGTTTAAATGCAACCTAGATATTGGGTTTCACTATGTAAAAGCACTTTGAGTCACTAGAGAAAAGCGCTATATAAATATAATTCACTTGACAAACAACTACAGTAGTTTTATGAAGTAGCGTATTTTCCGGACCATAGGGGGCACCGGATTATAAGGCGCACTGCTGACGAATGGTCTATTTTTGATTGTTTTTCATATATAAGGCGCACCTGATTATAAGGTGCTTTAAAGGAGTCATATTATTATTAAACACTTCCTTGTGGTCTACATAACATGTAATGGTGATTCTTTGGTCAAAATGTTGCATAGATTATGTTTTACAGATCATCTTCAAGCTACTTTCTGACCGTTTTGTGGGCGGTCTTATTTACGTGTCTCACCTTCGGCAGCGTCTTCTCCCCGTCATCTTTGTTGTAGCGGTGTAGCGTGCAAGGACGGGTGTGGAAGAAATGTCAAAAGATGGAGCTAATTGGTTTATTGACATTCAGACTTTACTTAAATCAACAACAGAGCAGCGGAAATGTGTCCGTGACAAACCGTCCGACTGGAACTCTAATAACTAAAGTTCCTTGGGTGAATAATGTATACTTACTATACCGGTATGTTTTAATGTTTTAGCGCTTTCATGGCGAGTTTATTGACAGATATAAGTAAGAACTTTACACTACTTTATATTAGAAATGGCAACAACGGAGGATGAATGTCACATAACAAGAACATAGAAAAAAAGAAGAAGCTTATCGACTACGGTGTCGGCACGGACTACAAAGGCGGACTCGCGCACATTTTTAGGATTCATGCAGATCAGCAGGTACCAGAATGTAAGAAAAGTTGCTTCTGCATAATATTGCGAAACGCCAGCTAATATGTCTTACCTTATACACACACCATAATAATACTTATTACTTGATAGATTTTTGAGCGCCGTGTGTAATGTTCTATATTTTCAATGGAACATTTAAAATGTTGGTGTTGTTTACTTGAGTCATATTGCCATCATAGTGCAGCCTACACTTATCTCTTATGTTTGACTGCCATCTACTGGTCACACTTATTACACCATGTACCAAATAAAATTGCGTTGAGGTGGGTAAGCTCAACCGAACGTATTCCTAACATTAGGCGCACCGGGTTATAAGGTGCACTGTCGAGTTTTGAGGGGGAAAAAAATCATTTTAAGTGCGCCTTATAGTCCGGAAAATACGGTAATGTAATAATGTATAATATTTACCTTGGAGAGTGGACTTCCATGGCATCTCCTTCCAGCTGCTTCTCTGTCAAACACACCATCAGCAGCTTCACACATTTTCCATGGATAAATGTGTCATTTGTATACTATTTTAACATCCTTTGCAGGCGCTATCAACTCATGTTGCTTCAGTATGGTGTCAAATCCACCAACTGCCATGGCAACTCGTGATGTGCGAATCGATACCAAAATATCGATACCACCGATACCAGATCTTTGATTACAAAAAATAAATATATGTATGCTCTAACATTGATCCTCAAATAAAAAAATCAACACTTTTGATACTTAGTTATTTGAGATAAAGTACATCATTAACAGGAAGAGAGTGTGAAGCTACTAAATCATTGAGCTCTTGTCTAAATGAAAGCCGATTGGTGGGGACTACTTTTTTCTTCTGCCCATGGAAGTACGTAATGGGGAAACAGTGGCACACTGTGCTGTGCTCAGTCATTCAGCCTGTTCTTTAAGAAAATGACTGGCAATTAAAATGAGTCACTCAGTATTATAAAACAACAAGTGTATGTGTCTTTTTATTATATGCTATTTGGAAACGCTACATACAGAGTTGGAAATAAATAAACAAAGCATCCAGTGTAGGGTAACACCATCATTTGTTTCACTCTGTGATTATATACCGTTTGAAGATCAATCAATCAAACTTTATTTATAATGCACTTTTCATACATAAAACAAATGTAACACAAAGTGCTTTACAAGGTTAAAAACAATACCCCGATGACCCAGATCCCCCATTAACAAATACGCACGCACGGACACAGATACCAAACACACACACACACATGTAACTATATGAACAAATTAATGCATGGCTGAGTACAGAGGAGACATGTGAGTAAACACTATCACAGGAGCCATCAGACCATGGCCCCCAGGACACTGGCACAAAGACAGCACAGCCGATAACCCCTGAGGCAGATGGCTCCCTCTGAGGAACGATGGAAAGTAACAATAATAAAACGTATAAAATAGTAAGAGCATGAATAGAGATAAAGGATACAATACAAATAAGACATATGAAGATTAAAAAAAAGAAAATGACAAATAAATGAGATAAAAATACAATTGATATACAGTAAATATATAATAAATGAATAGAACTCAATAAAATATTGCATAACTAATAAGCTAAAAAGTAAAATACAAATGATAAAATATTAGGTAAAAGCCTAAATCAAAAAACAGAACAGAATAGAATAGAAAGTACTTTATTGATCCCTGGGGGAAATTCAGCACCACAGTTCGCTCACAATAGACAATAATAATAATAAATAATATAATATATATCATATATAATATATGAATAATATAAATATATTCTACATATACTCTACATTTAAGTGCAGTCAAGGAACATGTGCATTATACAGTCGGATGGCTGTCGGTATGAAGGACCTCCTGTGTCGTTCCGTGTTGCATTTAGGGAGTCTGAGCCTTCCACTGAACATGCTCATTCTCTCCGCAAGGTCCGAGTGTAGTGGTGTACCATGTGCGCATGCGTCGATCTCGACAGCCGCTGCTGCAGTTCCCTCCGTCTTTGTCTTTTCTCTTTGTTCTTTGTTCGTTTTGTACTTTTTTAGGTAAAAGCAAAATCAAAAAAGGTGGGTCTTAAGCCTGCTTTTAAAAACATGAAGATGATTCCACAAGCAACACTTGAAATACACTTTTAAAATTTCACCAGACTTACTAGATACTGTATATTTGCACAAAGCAAATTGAGTTTTACTCAGTATCGGATCGTAAAGAAAATCAGTGGTATCGCACTAATCACTAATGGCTACCTTTAAACTGCCTCGCGAAGTCGGCGACACAGTCGGTCATGTTTTTTATTATTACTTTAATTCAATTAATATCATCAATTTGTTCTTCTTAGCGTTGTCTGTCACATTCACTTTCCTCCTTGCCATGGTTGGAAAACAAAGTTATGTCCATCTCTAACTATAAGCTAATGCTAGCGAAGAAGAGCGAATGTTTAGGGGTTCATTTTGACAATGGTTTTGCCAACTAGTGATGGGGAAGCTCATAACTTGAATTTGTGTGCTCAAAAAGGTTCATTATGTGTTTTTGTTAATGTACTTTTGGGTTTCTTCTCATTAGACAAGACTTCAGTATAATAGATGGAATATTTTACCTTAAAAATACAAATAAAAAATTCTTATATGGCAGAGGTTCTCAAACTTTTTTCACCAAGTACCACCTCAATAAATACTTGGCTGTCCAAGTAACACCACAATGACAGCATTAAAATACAATAGCATAGTAGGTCTAAGTATTAATTAAAAAACAACGCAGAGGTTTTATTTAATAAGTATATTATCACGCCGGGGTCCCATGATTTTGCGGTAGTTGTTCCCCAAGATGTAGAACGACGTCTGGAAGCAGTGTGCAGGTAAGAATGAAGATTTATTTCAATAAACAAGCCAAAATACATAACGGTGCTGATGGCACGGGGAGCTATGGTAAAGGCTTAACAAAAGACTACCCAAAAACAGGAGCGAGAAGCAAGAAGCAAGTAGACCCAACCAAACTTTGCGTGTTGTGAAAAGGACTGCCAGGCAGAGGGTGGCACGAGGCAGGAATAAATAGCTCCCTGATTAGTGCCCGGGAGCAGGTGAGCATCCCGACCACTGATCAGAGGCAGGTGACCACAATCAGTACCCATGGTAACAAAGAAAACAAACCAGGGTGCTTAAACAGAACAAAATCACCACTTAAAGACATCCATCCATCCATTTTCTACCGCTTGTCCCTTTCAGGGTCGTGGGGGGTCGCTGGAGCCTATCTCAGGAAGGCGGGGTACACCCTGGACAAGTCGCCACCTCATCGCAGGGCCACTTAAAAACATCTGAAACAAAACAAAACATGATCCAGGTAACGGATCGTGACATATATATTAACATTTTTGGACACTTTAACATTTGACACGGTTTGACAGTAACACTCTCCCGGGACCTGTGGGACTCATTCCTGGGTAGGATTTTTGAACATTTTTGGACTTCTGGCTTCTTTTCTGATTTTTTTTCTAAGTACAAAATCGAAATAGGTGTAAGTAGGTAGGAAGTTTAGCCTCTCTCGTAACACTGTGTTTAAATATAGGAAAATAAAACACTGTACTTTGATTAAGTGATTATTTGGCATACCACCAAATGGAGCCTGCAAACCACAAGTGTTACACGTACGACAGTTTGAGAATCACTGATCAATTGTACCAAAATTTTGTCTGACTTGAAGAAACTGAAAAGTAATTGAAATTTATGCTTGCAACTTCAAGGGGAATTTTTCCCATCATTCACATTCCTTTGTGAGACAAGAGCACACGTCTTTCCCTTTTCTGAGCGTTTTAAATAGTGAAAAACTGCTCACAAGAGGTGGTTAACAACACGGGTAATTGGGATTCATTTATAGCTCCTGTGAAGCCTCCAAAAAAAACATCCAAAAATTGCCAACACTACTCCCTTTACATGTCGTGACCTAGATATTAACCAAGCTGTAGCAAAATTGTTATTGTAAGAGCTAACAAAGAGGAACTACTTTTCTGGCGTCATGACAGTGCCTTGCTCCTCACTCACAATACAATGTGATATGACAACAATCTGTAATGACTGAGAAACAAGAACACTCATGTTAACTACAAGCCCCAAAACCAGTGAAGTTGGCACATTGTGTAATTCGTAAATTAAAACAGAATACAATGATTTGCAAATCCTTTTCACCTTATATTCAATTGAATAGACTGCAAAGACAAGATATTTAATGTTTGAACTGAGAAACTTAATTTCTTTTTTGCAAAAAATCCTTAATTTCGAATTTAATGGCAGCAACACTGAAACGACGTGGTCGCATAGTGATGCGGGTGTGGTTCTCCCAAGGATGCAGACGGCTTCGGACACAGCTTGCAGGTAGGAAAAATGATTTATTTTAAATATAAATAATATGATGAATAAACAAAAGGGCTAGCGTGGGAGCTAGCAAACCAAAAGAGCCTAGCGTGAGAACTAGTAGCTAAGAAACAGTAAATAATCGTCGTCATCAGTTGTGTGAGAACAAACTACGAAGCCAGACAGAGTGAGGCCAGAGCAAAGACTAAATAGCCCTCTGATTAGCGCCCGGGCAACAGGTGCGCGTCCCGAACACTAACCAGAGGCAGGTGCGCACAATCTGCCGTCATGGCAACAGAAACAAACTAAACTCAAGGTGCTGAAAACACGTGACACAAACATAAACAAACTCTGATCCGGGCAGCGGATCGTAACAGTACCCCCCCCTTAAAGGACAGATTCCAGATGTCCCTTGACACTAAATAAAACTAGAACCCAAAAAACAAGAAATAGTTCGAGAGTCAAGGGAGGGTGGAGGGAGGATTTGGTGGTGGGTCGCCAGGCCACGTGTCCCCGAATCCACCGGGGAAGAGTCAGGTGGCGGCGGCGAGTGGAACGCCGCTGCCGCAGGCGAGGCGGGCGACCACGGAAAGGCCACATTCGTGGCTGCCGAGAAGGTGGGCGTGAGTGGCGCCAGAAGTTCAGCAGCCGGAGAGTTCTACGACTACGTCTCGGGTGTCGCTGCTGTTTGCGCCACTGGGGTCCATAAACAAACCTCCGAGAGCGCCGCTTGCGCAGCCAGACCACTCGAGGTCGCTGAGACGAAGACGAGGAGAGAGCAGACGTCGCCGTGGAAACAGGAGGAGCCGACGTCGCCGTGGAGGCAGGAGGAGCCGACGTCGCCGTGGAGGCAGGAGGAGCCGACGTCGCCGTGGAGGCAGGAGGAGCCGACGTCGCCGTGGAGGCAGGAGGAGCCGACGTCGCCGTGGAGGCAGGAGGAGACGTCGTCGCCGTGGAGGCAGGTGCAGGTTCTGGTACCAGCCGTGGAGCAGGTGCAGGTTCTGGTACCAGCCGTGGAGCCGGTGCATGTTCTGGTACCAGCCGTGGAGCCGGCGCTGGTGTGGGTACCAGCCGTGGAGCCGGCGCTGGTGTGGGTACCAGCCGTGGAGCTGGCGCTGGTGTGGGTACCAGCCGTGGAGCCGGCGCTGGTGTGGGAACCAGCCGTGGAGCCGGCGCTGGTGTGGGAACCAGCCTTGGAGCCGGGACAGGGGTTGGTCTTGGAGTCGGTGCTGGTGTGAGAACCAGCCTTGGAGCCGGCGCTGGTGTGAGAACCAGCCTTGGAGCCGGCGCTGGTGTGAGAACCAGCCTTGGAGCCGGCGCTGGTGTGAGAACCAGCCTTGGAGCCGGCGCTGGTGTGAGAACCAGCCTTGGAGCCGGCGCTGGTGTGAGAACCAGCCTTGGAGCCGGCGCTAGTGTGGGAACTAGCCTTGGAGCCGGCGCTGGTGTGGGAACCAGCCTTGGAACTTGGCATGGTGGAGCTTGGCGTGGTGGAGGTACTGGAGACGAAGCTTGGTGTGTCAGCCGAGGTGCAGGAACAGGTGCTAGCCGAGGTGCAGCTGGAGGTGGCCTAGCTGGCGGTTGTGGCTTAGCAGGACGAAGGACTGGTGGAGGTGGCCGTGCAGGAGGTTGCGGTTTAGCACGCCGGAAGACTGGTGGCGGTGGCCTTGCAGGAGGTTGCGGTTTAGCACGCCGAAAGACTGGTGGCGGTGGCCGTGCAGGGGGTTGCGGCTTAGCACGCCGAAAAACTGGTGGCGGTGGCCGTGCAGGAGGTTGCGGCTTAGCACGCCGAAAAACTGGTGGTGGTGGCCGTGCAGGAGGTTGCGGCTTAGCACGCCGAAGTTGTGCCACCGCACTAGCACAGTTCCCAGTACTAGCCCCCCCCTCAAGACGCGGATACCAGACGCGCTCTTTGCGGTTTGGAACTGTCTTCAAGGGTGGGTGGGGGGAGGTATGGAGGGGGGTATACTCTTCTTCAAATTGTCCAAATTGACTATTATCATCCCCCACTTGAGATTGGGTGGGAGCACAGGGGGAAAAAATATGTGCAGTGGGCGGAGCAATAGTCACTGGGGGCGGAACCAAAGTCACTGGAGGTGGAGTCTGAAAATCAGAATGTGACTGACTAGACTTACACTTAATAAAAAATGTCCTGATAATGTCTTATCTTACAATGAAAGTCATTTGGTATTGGCTGACAGAAAGAATTAGAAGATGGAAAAAAAAAATCTTGTTCAATGATGTCATCAGAAGTGGGCGGAGTTACCTCTTCGGGAGGCGCCAATGACATGACATTACTGTTGCAACTGTCCATGTGACTTACAGCCCAATCGGAGAACTTTTTGGCGAAGTGGTCGATGGGGTTGCCAAACATCTGAGGAGGGGGAGTTTGGGCTGAATGTAGCTTGCTTCGGTCCGGGGGAGGAGTTTGCAGGAGCGGCGCGTCTTGGCGGCGAGGGAAAGACCTCCTGGCCGGCTTCCGTCTTTGACGGCGCGCACGGTACTGCGGTGTAGCGGCGATGTCTTCCGACCAGAGGGAATCGATGGGGATAAGAGAGCCTCCAGGTCCCCACATGAGATTCGACCTCTCCTCCGTCGAATAGCGAAGCGTCTCGGCTTCCATCGCTCGCAACACCATGAGCGTACCTTCGTCCAACTCCTCGTTAGCCAGTGCGGGAGAATTGTTTTCTGCTGGCTTCGGAATGAAACGACGTGGTCGCATAGTGATGCGGGTGTGGTTCTCCCAAGGATGCAGACGGCTTCGGACACAGCTTGCAGGTAGGAAAAATGATTTATTTTAAATATAAATAATATGATGAATAAACAAAAGGGCTAGCGTGGGAGCTAGCAAACCAAAAGAGCCTAGCGTGAGAACTAGTAGCTAAGAAACAGTAAATAATCGTCGTCATCAGTTGTGTGAGAACAAACTACGAAGCCAGACAGAGTGAGGCCAGAGCAAAGACTAAATAGCCCTCTGATTAGCGCCCGGGCAACAGGTGCGCGTCCCGAACACTAACCAGAGGCAGGTGCGCACAATCTGCCGTCATGGCAACAGAAACAAACTAAACTCAAGGTGCTGAAAACACGTGACACAAACATAAACAAACTCTGATCCGGGCAGCGGATCGTAACAAACACATTGCAAAAAAGTTGGCACAGGGGCATTTTTACCACTGTGTTACATGGCCTTTCCTTTTAACAACACTCAATAAACGTTTGGGAACTGAGGAGACCAATTTTTGAAGCTTTTCAAGTGCAATTATTTCCCATTCTTGCTTGATGTACAGCTTAAGTTGTTCAACAGTCCGAGGTCTCCGTTGTCGTATTTTAGGCTTCATAATGCGCCGCACATGTTCAATGGGAGACAAGTCTGGACTACAGGCAGGCCAGTCTGGTACCTGCATGAAGCCACACTGTTGTAACACGTGGCTTGGCATTGTCTTGCTGAAATAAGCAGGGGCGTCCATGATAACGTTGCTTGGATGGCAAAACCCGTATGTACCTTTCAGCATTAATGGTGCCTTCACAGATGTGTAAGTTACCCATGCCTTGCGCACTAATACACCCCCATACCATCACAGATGCTGACTTTTGAACTTTGTGCCAATAACAATCCGGATGGTTATTTTCGTCTTTGTTTAGGAGAACACAACGTCCACAGTTTCCAAAAACAATTTGAAATGTGGACTTGTAGGACCACAGAACACTTTTCCACTTGGCATCAGTTTATCCTAGATGAGCTCGGGCCCAGCGAAGCTGGCGGCGTTTCTGGGTGTTGTTGATTAATGGCTTTCGCTTTGCATAGTAGAGTTTTAAATTGCACTTACAGATGTAGTTACTGACAGTGGTTTTCCGAAGTGTTCCTGAGCTCGTGTGGTGATATCCTTTACACACTGATGTCGCTTGTTGATGCAGTACCGCCTGAGGGATCGAAGGTCACATTCAATGTTGGTTTTCGGCCTTCCAGTGATTTCTCCAGATTCTCCGAACCTTTTGATGATATTACGGACCATAGGTGGTGAAATCCCTAAATTCCTTGCAATAGCTCATCGAGAAATGTTGTTCTTAAACTGTTCGACAATTTTCTCACGCATTTGTTCACGAAGTGGTGACCCTCGCCCCATCCTTGTTTGTGAATGATTGAGCATTGCATGGAAGCTGCCTGTTCCCAATTAGCCTGTTCCCCTGCGGGATTTTCCAAATAAGTGTTTGATGAGCATTCCTCAACTTTCTCAGTCTTTTATGCCACTTGTGCCAGCTTTTCCGAAACGTATTGCAGGCATCAAATTCCAAATTAGCTAATATTTGCAAAAAATAACAACGATTTCCAGTTTGAACGTCAAGTATCTTGTCTTTGCAGTCTATTCAATTGAATATAGGTTGAAAAGGATTTGCAAATCATTGTATTCTGTTTTTATTTACCATTTACACAACGTGCCAACTTCCCTGGTTTTGGGTTGTATACAATGAATCACATTATAGTTAGAGTATTAACCCAGTTGTGTTTGTGTATATAGTCTGCTATGATTAGACACAGAACGCGCTTTCGATTTTGTTGTTGTTGCTGGAAGTAGCGTTCATTGCTTTGCGTTCCGTGAAATTGATGCACCTGGGAAAGGAGTTACGGTAATGTTTAAATTGACCAAAGTACTGTAAATATTACATGTTATCATAAACAACCAACCAAAACCTTTTTTTTTTTTTTTTTTAATCGACAAATTTAATAAAAGTGGCAGGTAGCACAAAGACAATGTCGCTCTTCTGTATTTACAACAAGGCCGGCTGTCTTTTAACGGGTGCAGACTGAAGACACCCTACTGAGATGGTAATTGCTCACAATTAATCATTGGTGCCTCCGTATCATGAGACTGTTCAAATTTGGCTTTGGGGGGAAATTAGAGTGTGATTGTAAAACAGCGGTCGCCACTAAAGTCACGCATCAAATTAAAGATTAGATGAAGTAGTGTGGGGATTTCTTATTGCACAAAATTCATTAGACTTCAAAGGTTGACATAGAAACTGACACACATGGGAATTACATTTCAGGATCCTTGGTTGAAGGGGGATACTGACTAATTTCCTTATTCCCTTACCGACGAAATCTACCCTCTCCCCTCTCGCTACTCCTTAATTGATTTCAAATAATTATCTTGCATCTGAACCTGTTTTCGAGCAGCACATTTGAAGTTCTCTTCCAGGGAATACTGTAGGAGCGTTGTAGAAAAGTGGAGGAATCATTAAAACATGCAGGAAAAAACGCTAGGATCAGATGATGAATAATGTCTGTCATCACCAAATATTGAATGGAAGATAAATGGCACATTTTATTTTTCATTTTTATACAAAATATGTTCTTTCACTTCTTTGCTTTCATGTCTGCATGTGGGCAACACAATCTATACAGCATATCAAATACAACTTGATGGGGTTTTTTTTAAACGTCAATGTGGGACATTTTACAATCAACCATATTGAACATCTTGGATTCTTTTACACACAGATAGTCGATAGACTACAAAAGAGTCACAATCTAATTTTCAATCTCTGTGCAAAGAAAGTATTATCAGTGGGGATTTTTGGTGAGCCACGTATAGATTATTGATTGACTGGAGATCTGTGCAAGTTTCACCCAAAGTCAGCTGGGTGAGGTTCCAGCTCCCAGCTATGCTGAACAAGATAGCCTGAGCAGTAGAACATTGATGGATGTTTGGGTGGCCTCTTTGTTATAATGCATGCCATGACTAAAAGATATTACTAGGGTTGGGCATCGCTTGAATTTGGACGATTACCGTTCCTTACTTTGATTAGAGAAGTTGCTCATCCGTGACATTCAAGTGAAAGCCGTAGGTGGAGAGAAACACAACAGGACTGAAGACAAGCGTCGTGTGTACTATGATTAATTCTTCATCTAAACGGGATAAAATAACACCATATCAGTCGGCATCCCAGTGAGAGCAGACATTGTACAGTAAGTGTTATTGTATTATGTTTTTCAGTTTGTATTTCTTGTTTATCACCTAGTATTTCTGCTACATGATGCTGTAGTGTTACTAGAGCTGGATCTGTTTAGCACACAGCTTTTAAAACTTGCTGCTCGTCCTCCTTATATTCAGGCTCAAATCATAATGTTTCCCAAAGTGATCGTTGTTGACTCTCACAAAGTCTGCATGATTATTAGCATTGGTGTTGTTGGCAAAGGGAACTGTAGTTCCGACATGTACGTCACGGATCACGTGACTGCTCAAGCCCATTATCTCTCAAAATGGCTCGGGAATCTCTGTGAGCTTTATATTATTTTGATCATATTTATTTACTTGCAAACTTTGTAAGTCTTTTGGTGTTATAAATCATATGATAATTGCATCACTATAGAGGAAATTTGTTTTTCCATTAAACTGGTACTTTAAATAAAGAATTACAAACTGAAATGTGAAAATAGCGCGGAAACACACATAGTATAGCCCAGTGTTTTTCAACCACTGTGCCGCGGCGCACACTAGTGCCGTGAGATATTGTCTGGTGTGGCGTGAGAAATTATGCAACTTCACCTAATTGGTCCCAAAAATATTTTTTGCCAATCAATAATCATAATAATGTGCCGTTGTCTAGTGCCTGTGCTGTGTAGAGCTCGGCAGGGTAACCATGTAATACTCCATATCAGTAGTTGGCAGCAGGTAGTTCGTTGCTTTGTAGAAGTCGGAACGCGTCGAGGATGGTTTGTCGTGATACCAATATGCAGAGCACAGCGGGAGACAGGTAAAAAGGTATGTAACGTAGGTATGTAACGCTCATACCTGCCAACCTTGAGACCTCCGATTTCGTGAGGTGGGGAGGGGGGGGGGGGGGGGGCGTGGTTAAGAGGGGAGGAGTATATTTACAGCTAGAATTCACCAAGTCAAGTATTTCATATATATATATATATATATATATATATATATATATATATATATATATATATATATATATATATATATATATATATATATATATAAAATAAATACTTGACTTTCAATGGATTATACCTATATATATATATATATATATATATATATATATATATATATATATATATATATATATATATATATATATATATGAATATATATATTTATTTTATTTTTTATATATATATATATACATATATATATATATATATATATATATATATATATATATATATATATATATATATAAATAAGAGAAATACTTGAATTTCAGTGTTCATTTATTTACACATATACACACACATACTGTAACACTCATCTACTCATTGTTGAGTTAAGGGTTGAATTGTTCATCCTTGTTCTATTCTCTGTCACTATTTTACTAACCATGCTGAACACCCTCTCTGATGATGCATTCTGCTTTGTCTCCTTGTGTGCGCAGTTGTGCACTGCACTCTCTAAAAGCCGTAGATGTTATTGTCACATATGCATGTACAGTAGATGGCAGTATTGTCCTGTTTAAGAGTGTCACAACATTGCTGTTTACGGCAGACGAACTGCTTTACGGTAGACGAAAACGTGACTGCTGTTGTTGTGTGTTGTTACCGCGCTGGGAGGACGTTAATGAAACTGCCTAACAATAAAACCACATAAAAAAACAAGAACTCGCCCTCGATCATTCTACAGTTATAACGTGATTGGGCAGGCACGCTGTTTATATTGTGGGAATGCGGACGTGAAAACAGGCTGTCGACACGTCACCCAGGTCCGCCTGAATTTCGGGACATTTTCGGGAGAAAATTTGTCCCGGGAGGTTTTCGGGAGCGGCGCTGAATTTCGTGAGTCTCCCAGAAAATCCGGGAGGGTTGGCAAGTATGGTAACGCTTAAACCAAAAATTAACAAAAGGCAAGTCCTGCTATGAAAAGGCACTGAAGCATAGGGATGACTATGCAAAACAAAAGTAAAACTGAACTGGCTACAAAGTAAGCAAAAACAGAATGCTGGACGACAGCAAAAACTTACAGCGTGTGGAGCAGAGACGGCGTCCACAAAGTACATCCGTACATGACATGACAATCAACAATGTCCCCACAAAGAAGGATAGCGTACGCACAACTTAAATAGTCTTGATTGCTAACACAAAGCAGGTCAGGCAATAGCACTCATAGGAAGGCGTGAAGCTGCTACAGGAGAACACCAACAAAACAGGAAGGGTCACCAAAATAACAGCGCAAGACAGAAACTCAAGCACTACACACAGTAAACAACAACTCAAAAAAAGGCACGACAACCTGGTGGAGTTTCATTTTTTAACTTTTTCTGCTGGTGGTGTGCCTCTATATTTTTTTTTTGAAAAAAATGTGTCTTGGCTCAAAAAAGGTTGAAAAACACTGCAATAGCCAAAGCAATTTTTCCCATAGGACACAACGTAAATCCGAATAATACGTTCCACACTGAGCGTAACACATTTAAATTGTACAATAGTTAGAGTTTAACATGCATAAAACACTGACACATAAATGGCTAATGAAAAGGACACATTAACATTTAACATAATTTTCAGCTTCACTGGACTGTGCTTTTGTACCTGACCTTGGAGCACTCCTGGATGTTGTGTCCTGATTGCAGGGTGCAGCTAATTTCATTTAAAGTCTAGGCCTGTTGTGTCTTGGGTCTTCGCTCTAGGTCTCTCCCGTGTGTTGGATCTGTGGAAGTTGTGAAGCGATTGAGTTGTTTTTATTACACCGCAGTTACGGTGCACTTTGCTTCCTGTGGTGCTCCAATGGCGTGCATGTATGTCTGATCGGCTGTGTAAATTACAGTTGCGTTTTTTGGAAGAGTGCTGTGCTGCTTGTGGGTAAGTTTGTGCGGTGGCTAAGAAGGGTCGCAGCAAATGCAAACGCCACAACACAACAACAAGAAGCTTGTAATTGTGCTGTTTTCACCACAGCTGGGCCAAGCTTGGGCAGGCACTCAAAGGTTGTGAGGTTTGAGTTGGTTTACTTGTGGCGATATAATGGCTTCATCCTGGGCTCTATGTCACTAGCCTTTGATGTGCAGGAGTACGTGATAAGTGAAGACAATATTATTAACTGGTGTTATATGGAGAAGGGGTAGGATTAAATAGTTTGGACTTTGAAATGTGAACTGTAAAAAATAGTTTTATGTCAGTATAACCCTGAACTTAACTGAGGTGTACCACCCACGTCTGCCAGGGACTCTCAAGGCCTGTAACAACACAAATGTTGCCCATGGCATGGGCAACTCCTTCTTTTGGATGCCGTTCCTTCACATTTAATGGAACAAAGTCTGTTTTTCTTCCGGTACTGAATGTTCTTTCACAGTTTGTTTTTAACAAAAATATTGGTTGTTCTCTCCAGGAATTAAAACAAGCCCCACAAATGATGCACGGCCTTGCAACTTTGTCCACTGTACATTATGGCCAATCAAATGTGTCTATGAGCGGCACTCAAACATACGTCAACAGTCTAATCAAAATGTATCTTAGTTTCTTGTGTAGACGAAGACAATGAGCTCTGAGTATGTGCTTTTACTGCCAAATAGTGTCTACTTTTAAGTCTGTGTGGTATAAAACAAGTACAACGTTAATACAGCATTTGTTATCAAATTTTTGTTGGTTTTTAAGCTTAAGATTACACCTAAAACATTGATAATACTTTTTTAAAATCAACACTTTATTCAATGTTATTGAAAACAATTAGCCTTAAAACGTCGCAACTTTTGCCACAACTTCCTGAACAAACTACCACAAATTCAGGCATTTTAGGTCACAAAAATCACAAACAAAAGTCAGCGAAATCTTGGAGGGACTGAGTGGGGTTGGAATTATTTCGTTTTTCATTTTATTTTGCATTATGAGCTTGGTTTGCAATAGTGTTATTTTGTTTTGTTTTGTGTTTGTTCACTTATAATTAATAAATTGTATAATTTCAGTAATTCGATTTCTGTCTCTATTAGATGCTGATTGGCAGTGTGCGGGCAAACTGCCTCACGGGGTTGGTTAAACAGTTGGTTGTGTTTTGTTTCTTCAGTTTTGTAGGTATTCTTCGGCAGGTCTTGCAGGGTTCGTTCTAGAATTGTCTGCGGTGAGGAATCTCTTCACCACTCTTCTTATTCATCATGGTAAGTGAATCCTGTGTGCGATCATATCTGAAATCCTGAAATGACACAATACATCAACAACCAAAGGAGGAGCCTTATATACATATTATTAATGATTAAATGTAAAAATACATTTAAAATAATATGTAAGATCATAATTAAAGATGCATTTATAATCAATTTAAAAATAATTGTAGCTATTCAGTGGTAATCAAATTATCTTACATAAGTTATTGTACATACTAACACACTCACACTTTGTGAATGACTAATGAATAATTTTTAATATTAAAAATGACGTTTTCTGCACAATTTTGCATTGGTGTAGAACTGCACCGTACAACGGAACATTTTATCAGTGGTATTGCCACATTTTTTAATACAGCTCTTGTATTGGATGACCTTAAACTGTGCAAGTGTTCCTGGTGTTGTGGCCTGTGATTCTAAATCCTGTCACCTTCTGAATATGTTTGTATCCTGAGATTCAAAGACTTGGGATGAGACTCCCAAAAAAAAAAGCATGTTAGGTCAATTGAAAACCTTACGTTGTCCTAGAGTCTAAATTGTTGTTTATCCATATGTGCCCTGTGATTGGCTGGTGACCAGTGTACCCTGCTGGGATAGGCCAAAGCTAAAATATATATTGAGCACTGTAGAAAGTGTATCGCAAACAGTGTTTCTATCAAAGTTTTTGCAAAATATAAGCAATATTTGTAAAATTTCGGCAAAGTACATTTGCGACTTGTAGATGTTTCCTTTAAAGGGTGTTTTGCGTCATGAGCCGTAATTCTCGTAAATCTGGTTTACGATTCCATTGTTTTGGAGTTGCTATTACAATTGCAGGGCTGCTGTTGCCGTGATTCTCAATAGAAGACGAAGATAGCGGGTGATGGCTTAGGCAACATCCTTACGTATGGCAGCAAATAATGGATTTTTGGGAGAGAATTGTGAACACGGATTTCACAGACAAATTGCGGATTCAAGAGCCCCCTTGGCATTGTTCGGGCATATGGGTCTATCCAAGCCTTCAGGTCGACCTCTATTGCCGGTAGGAGACCTGCGAGAGAACACGGTGCCTTTAAGTAGTATATTTTGTCTAGAAAATTGATATAACCACACACCAGTCTTTCCTCGTCTCCCACCGTGGTTACAGTGAAGTCAAGTGCTGCTGGACTGAAGGAACCGCTAAAAATGAGAGTGAGGTAAATTGGCTCTGCTTGACGGCTCTGTAAAGTCGGTAAAAATGTTGTACTTATAGAGGTCTTTAAAATATTGCAGACCTTTGTTCCGCCAGGCATTGAAGGTGAAGTCTGACTGGGAGGGTGGGAATAAGTGTTTTTTAAAAATAGGGGCAAAGGTTGAGAACCGTTGAGGCCAAAGTTTTTGCAGAATTGGGTCCAAATTTCTAGTGAGCTGATAACGACAGAGTTTTGAGAGGCGTTATGGACCCAGGGGGAGATCCGCACAGTCAGGAGAGATTGTAGAGAAAGCTTTGCAGACTGTACTTTCATTTCGGCCCAAAGGGGCATAGATCAGTCCCCTTGTCAAATCAGTGACCAATCTTGACCAATCTTGTAGATGTTGCATGCCCATTAATACTGGATAACATTGGGAGAGCTAGACCACATTAGTTTTCCGCTCTTTTAATCCGGGGGGGCCCGTTTAACCACAGGAACTAGTCTAGATGTGGAAAATAGAATCTTATCATAAGGAGTGGATATGTTGGAATAAATAAAGGAATTTAGGGAGAATCATAATTTTTACCACGTTGACTCTGCCCATTAAAGAGAGCAGTAGAGAGGACCAGCGGCTCAAGTCAAGATTACATTTGTCGACAAGCGTGCGGAAATTCCCCTTCAAAAGGTCCTCAAAGGAAGCAGTGATGAATATACTCAAATACCTAAACGCCTTCGGGGCAATTTTAGATGGAACGGAGGACACCGGTATCCCTCGCGACAGGTGGTTAATGGGAAGAAGCTCGCTTTTATTGAAATTTAATTTGTAGCCGGACAATTTGCCCAATTGAAGTAGAATATCATTAATGACTGGAATAAATGAGAACTGGTTCGACACATAAAGTAACAAATCATCAGCGTAGAGGGACAATTTATGGGTAATACCGTTCCTCGTAATTCTTTCGAATCGTCTATCCCCCGAAAACAAATGGCCAAAAGTCCGCTTACAATGGAGCCTACGGGAGCCGCTCTATTCTGCCTATAAAGCCCTTCAAAAAACATAGAAACACCTCCATTTAGGTTTTATATACATGATGTAAGATTATACAGTATGTAATACAGTGATGTGCACATTTATAATAACATGTAACATGTAATATTTACTTATTTTGATCATTTCAAGCATACGCGGCGCATTAACTTTAAAAATGCATCACAGGGTTTGCTTTTTGCAACATCACTAATTAAAACTCACTGCAGACTTCATGAGAGCCAACAAACATAATACAAAATCACCTACAGCACAATGTCTACTGTCAATAGGATGCAGCGTGATCGAATTTTGTTATATTCCTGTTTAGACGAAAAATGACTCCTCCCTAAGAAAAGGGGAGTGAAACCAATAATCTTTTTGTGTCATACTCACCAATTGGCTGTCAAACTGTACCAACTTGTCGGATTACATCCTCCTCCTATCCAGGTAAGAGTCAAAATGTATGATCTAAAATAAACAGCTAACCACCTGATGACGTAAGCACACACCCTGGTGACCGCAATAAATAATTTTTCTGCGTTAGCGCTAATAATAACAATATCACTAATACTTGGTTAATATTCAAGTCACAGAATGTAAACAGAGTATTGTTGGCGCTTTTTGAATGGTTATTTATTGGGTTTTATGGGCGGAATAGAGGCCCTCCCGTTGGCTCCGCTGTAAGCGTACTTTTATTTACGAGTTAAAATGCATAAAAAAAATACATCTGTTGTCATTTCCTTCATAATGATTGTGAGCGATAGGTAAAATCCCCAAAAAAGTGCAGTTCCCCTTTAAGTAGTCGCCTCGTGTTGAATGAAGAGTTACGTTCCGCCATAAACTCGATCTGATATGCGACAATCAGAGCCAACTGCAGACACGTAGCCAAGACCATAGCGAGTATCTTTTTGTCCACATTAAAAAAGAGATACAGGCCTGTAGTTGTAGTCCTTATCTTTTTTTAACAAGAGTAAAATATTGGCCTCAGACAGTGTGCGTGTAGTCTTCTACTAGCAAGTGATTCAATATAGATGTTAACCAAGTGTGGAGCAATTAATTCTGAATATGATTTGTAAAATTCTACAACAAACCTGTTGGGGCCAGTGGATTTTCCATTTTGGAGTTGTCTAAATGCCTCTCATACCTCTGTTATCGAAATCAGCGCGCCCAATTTAACACTCAGACCACCATCGTCTATGGGAAATATCAGCGCATCGAGTGGGTTATGGTTCTCCCAGGCTTCAGGTGAGTGCTCTGAGATGTACAACTTTGAAAAAAAATCTAAAAGTGTCGTTAAACAGTTTAGGATTGGCCACTACTGCTTATGTCCTCATCTTTCTATCAAGGTGAGAGGCATTATTCAAGATTGAGAATAAGCTTTCATGAGCTCCCCAGTAGATAATGTCAACATAGCCACACAGGCTAGTTAGCTAGCTCCCTCTGATCACAGTGCCGCTACAAAAAGTTTTTCTGCGTTAACGCTTATAATAACAACATTACTAATACTCGCTTATCGGGCAGATTACGAAATGTAAATGAAGTATTGTTGGCAGTTTTTGGATTGTTATTTAGAGGTCTTTATTGGCGGAATAGAGGACCTCCTATTGTAAGCAGACTGTTATTAACGTTTATTTATGAGTTAAAATGTATTTTTTTTAAACATACATCCGTCGTCTTGTCTCTCATAATGAATGTGAATGATATGCAAAATTCCAAAAGAGTGCAGTTCCCCTTCAACCGTGCATATTTAACGGCTATTTAGTCAACAATTACTGTGTGAATGTACGTATGGAAAATGGTGGTGTTTGGAGCTAAAATAACGGAACAATTGTAGCCCAGTACCAGGTCCAACACTGACCTAAGGACCAGTGGTTTGAACCCCTTTAAGAATAGATCATCTATGAAGATTAAATTAGAATGATCAGGTTTTTCCTAAAATGCCTCATGCGCATTACACAGTTTTCAGTCAGTTTGACATAATGTTGTCATGATGAGCATATCGGGGTGTTTTGCTTCGAAAAGAAAACAAAGTGTCTCAACGAGGAGACATAAAGCTGCTGTGCATCATTAACTGCACATACCACTAATGAGCTGGATGGTAAATCTCAGCTCAATGAGGCACATCTACTGTTAATAAGGATTAACAGCTGCATCAGTGTGCCTTACTCGACAACCCCTTAAAAAACTGCAGAGGGTGTAATGGAACTCAAAATGTCAAATGTTAATCATAGCCTCGCCAAATTGAACTTAGAGTGCTAAATCAGTCTCAGCAGTTACGTCCGTTGCTCTCGGCAAAGAAGGTGAGTGAAAATGCAGCAACGGATGTATTTATCACTGCGTTTGGATCGAGGCAACAGTTGCAAGAGACTGCTGAAACATCAATCTTTATTACTTTGGAGGTATTATATTCATCAAGAGTTGAAGGTTTCTCTGTGTTGCCTTCACCCAAAGCTTCCTGCTTGTTTTATGGCCAAGGTCCATTGGGTGATGAATTGTGATTATAACTTATTGATTAGAATCGAGGTTGGTGTTCTTGACCCTGTCGTCAGTGCGGCACTTTGCAAGTGACCTAATGACATTATCTTGACATGGAGAGCAAAACATTAAACTGCATGGATGAAACATTGTGAAACTGTAGTTTTACGGAATTAATCACTCATGGTGCTGCAGTTTGCCTAAATTTGCTGCCGCCATTGGCACATTTTTACTTTGGGTTCTTGGAGGCAAAAACTTAGGACATCACGGCCCTAGATAGTCTGATCGTCTTATCAGCGCTCTGCCAAAGCCGACCTGGGCACGGCCGATCCGAGGACCTCACTAAACTATCCAATCTCTGTCATGTTTATTTGTTTTTCTAAATGTTTTAGCCTTTCTGAGGTTCAAAAAAGTTGCAAATGACATCTATTTATAATTAGGGATCCCCTCTAGCTGTGCTCTTGCTAGCATACAAAAACATTTTGCTCATATGATGGGCAATTTTAAACAAATCAGATTTTACTATAAACGTCTTTAATCTAAGTTAGCCTTAAACTGCACTTGTTTTGAATCTTGCCTATCATTCCCAATCATTATGAGAGACAAGAAGACAGATGTTTTTTTTTATAATGCATTCTAACACATAAATAAACGTAAATATAAGTCTGCCCACAATGGGGTCAATGGGAGGTCCTCTATTCCACCAATAAAGCCCTCTAAATAACAATCCAAAAACTGCCAACAACACTACATTTACATTTCGTAATCTGAATATTAAGCAAATATTAGTGATATTATTATAAGCGCTAAAGCAGACAATCTATTTTTAGTGGTGCCATCTAGCTTGTGCTTTTATATATACGTAATCAGCCGGTGAGCTGCTTTTTTTGCCTTGCCACTTGTAAAAGTTTATTCTACAGAATAAATAATGCCTCTCACCTTGATAGTAGAAAGACGAGGACGTATTCTGACAAGTTAGTCAACTTTGGCATCCAATTTAGATGTGAAAATGGAGAGAAAGCGTCATGTCTGTTGATCATGTTTTTGTTTGGCCATGTGCTGTTTGTTTTTTGGACTCTTTTTAGTTCCTGGTTGCACTTTCTTGTTACCTTGACAACCATTAGTGTCACCTGTTTCACGTCTTGGACTCACGCACCTGATTCATTAGAACTCACGCACCTGTTTTCAATCACCACATGACTATGTAAGCCTGTCATTTTCTGTTGGTCGGCTGGCGACATCACATTCATGCTCTGCACTCTTGACACGCTGCTTACTCTGTCCAGGTCATAGTTCATGCTGCTCTTTTCTTGCCACGTAAGTTTTTTTGTTTATTCAAGTCACTGTTTTGTACCTCCGCTGTGAGTGCTTTTTGTTTGTTTCTTTTTTTTCCATAGTTCTGCCTTTGTGATAGTTTTGTTTTATTCGCCAAGTTTGTTCCCCGCCTTGTGCGCACCTTTTGTTTATACTTTTTATAGTCTATTATTAAATCATGTATTTAACTTCACGCCATGTCTGGTCCAAATCCTTTGCCAAAGTCCAAGCCTTGACAGAAAGACACATTCCTTACCCCGTTTTTCTTCACGAGGATTATAAATCATTCTTCATCTAAGCGGGATTATATCAACATCCTATCACTCGGCCTCCCAGTGACAGCAGATATTGTAGAGTAAGTGAATAATTATTATGTTTGGTGGCTCTCTTGAAGTCTGCACTGAAAAGTGATGCGTTTGTGAAATGAATGTGCCGCCGGCGTACATTTCCACTTAAAATTTGCAAAATACGGAAATATTATATGTTATTATAAATTTGCCTGTTACTACATTACATATACACTTACGGCGTGTATACAGAACCTGGATGGAGGTGTTTGGATGTTTTTTTAAGCGCTTTATAGAAATAAGCTCCATTGTAAGCATACTTTACCAGTTAGATTGCATACAAAAAATTGTGGTAAACATAAAGGTCCTAAATGATAGGCAAAACTGAGAGGGACAAGCGGTAGAAAATGGATGGATGGATGGCACAAATGGTAGAGCTCTCAGCCAGAAACTTGAGGCTCACTCACACTGTTGTATGACTGTTTTGTGGTGGTAAATGGTAAATGGGTTATACTTGTATAGTGCTTTTCTACCTTTAAGGTACTCAAAGCACTTTGACACTATTTCCACATTCACCCATTCACACACTGATGGCGGGAGCTGCCATGCAAGGCCCTAACCACGACCCATCAGGAGCAAGGGTGAAGTGTCTTGCTCAAAGACACAACGGACGTTCCTAGGTTGGTAGAAGGTGGGGATCGAACCAGGAACCCTCTAGTTGCTGGCACAGCCACTCTTCCAACCGCACCACGCCTTGGTAGGTCGTAAGTGCAATTTAGCAACCAGTCAGTCTACCGCGGGGCAGCTGTGGCTACAAATGTAGTTTACCACCATCAGTGTGTGACTGTGGACTGAATGAATGATGGGTTCTCACTGTCAAGTGCTTTGGGTATCCTAAAAGGCTCTATATACTGTAAATCTACTCCATTATTAGGGCCCAAGCAATGAAAACCACTGCTAAGGCCCTATTAAGTGAGTTCAAACCCCGGCCGAGTCATACCAAAGACTATAAAAATGGGACCCATTACCTCCCTGCTTGGCACTCAGCATCAAGGGTTGGAATTGGGGGTTAAATCACCAAAAATGATTCCCGGGCGCGGCCACCGCTGCTGCCCACTGCTCCCCTCACCTCCTAGGGGGTGATCAAGGGTGATGGGTCAAATGCAGAGAATAATTTCGCCACACCTAGTGTGTGTGTGACAATCATTGGTACTTTAACTTTAACTTTTAACTTTAAAAATTGTATACGTCTCATCACATTTTTGAGGTCCAGACTCCATCCATCCATCCATCCATCCATTTTCTATGGTTTCCTGAAGACGATATTTTAAAATTTAACTCTTGCGCCCCCTAAAACTTTGTCCCTAACGCCAGTTTCACGAATTGTCAGGAAGATCGGAGAAGACGTCCATCATGACAGGACGCACGCCAAAGTACCATAGTTTGCCTTGGTTTCCATCGGCTATTTTTAAGCCAAACACAGGGTTTTAATTAATTCCTCTTAGGGACTTGGACCAATTAAACCCTTTTAAACGAATATTATTATTGTTATGTTTTTGTTAAAATGATGAGAGCATCACACCTCCGTATGAAGCCTTATCCATGTCAACCCAACAATTCTCAATAGCGTTCAAGTCTGTCTCTGAGGTGACCAATCTATGTATGAAAATTGTTTTTTCATGCTAACTTTCACAATTTTACAAAATGGTTGATGAAACCTATTAATTTATTGTATTCGCCATAGCATTAAAAGTCTCCCACTTTCTGTTAAGTGTTACCTTGATTTTATTGTTTTTGCAGATTTGTTGACATAATTTTAAATTGCCCAAATATGTTTTTTTATTTTATCGTACTTGTGGAAATGCTAATCTGGGTTGTAGGGTTGGTGTTGCAGTTTCGGGTTAACTCGAACTACATTTTAGTGCCGATGCTGAAAACTGGTTTGTTTCAGACTGATGCAATTGCCAAAGTTAGAGAGATGCTAACGGTGCAGTGCAGCGTTTTTGTCTTTGCTTTATCTCTCACTTTTATTCCGCTCATTATTTTTCTCTCTCAAGCTGCTGCTTTTGCTCTGTCACCCCAACGCATATTGTGTGTTTTTAAGGCTTTGTTGTGTTTATAATGTCCGTTGGATTACATTGCTCATGCTAGTTAAGTGGTGTATACTAACATTGACTATTTAAAAGCTTTACTTGGTTGCTTTTATGGAATACGGAGTATGTCTCTCTAAATATGTTAGATGTAACGTGCTGTCAATCTATTTGAGATACAGGGGAGATTAACAATCTCCTCCTGCTAATTGGTGTAAAATGTGTCCTTCCTAATGTGTTTGTTTTTGGCAAAGAGCTGCAGTTGTGGGTGGAGATGTGTTTCCAGAATATGTTCAGAACTTGACATTGTTCAAGTGTACAGTTTTAGTAACTATGAGGATTTTAATCTACATTTCAAACACTGCCTTGTTGTTTAGACAATGTGTATTGGATATGCTTTTGTGTAAATTTTGCTCCACTAACTTTTATAACTCTTTTATACTCTGTTTGCAAGATGTTATGTTGTGGAGGTGTTCCCAGATTGTAAATGGAACCACACCCCACCCTCTTCAAAACTATCATAATATATATTTTGAAAATGTACACTGTTTAAAAATATATACATATATATGTAAATATATATATATATAGAAATATGTGTATATATATATATATATATATATATATACACACTGTATTGTCCGGACCATAGGGAGCACCGGTTTATAAAGCGCACTGCCGATAAATGGTCTATTTTTGATCTTTTTCATATATAAAACCCACCGGATTATAGGGCGCATTAAATGAGTCATATTATTTTATTTTTTTTCTAAATTGAAAACACTTCCTTGTGGTCTACATAACATGTAATGGTTGTATAGAATATGTTTCACAGATCATCTTCAAGCCGCTATCTGACAGTCGCTTCCGGATGCACCGTTTTGTGGGTGGTCTTATTTACATGGCTCAATAACTGTGCTAATGACATTCAGACTTTATTCAAATCAATAACGGAGCAGCATCTCCTCATCCGGAAACCACCACACCGGAAATGTGTCCCGTGAAAAACCGTCCGACCGGAACTCTAATAACTAAAATTCCTTGGGTGAATAATGTAAACTCACTACATCATGGATAGATATAAGTAGGAACTTTAAGCTACTTTATATTAGAAATGGCAACAGCGGAAGATGAATGCCACATAACAAGAAAATAGAGAAAAAGAAGAAGCTTATCGACTACGGTGTCGGCACGGATATATATATATATATATATATATATATATATATATATATATATATATATATATACTGTATGTGTATGTGACTACTGTACTTTTACTTGTACTGATACT